>NC_043006.1:65630649-65683149 GCF_006345805.1 Octopus sinensis
GATTGATATTAAAATTTCATTCGATGGATTAGTAACTGGCTTGCATTCCGGTGGCACGTAAAACACAACATCCGAATGTGGTTGATGCCAGTGTCCCCTGACTGGCTCCCGTGCTGGTGGCACATAAAAAGCACAAGCCAAATGTGATCAGTGCTAGGCCCACCTGACTGGCTCCTGTGCCAGTGGCATATAAAAAGCACAATGCTCTCGGAATGGTTGGCATTAGGAAGGGCATCCAGTTGTAGAAACATTGCCAAATCAGATTGGAGCCTGGTGCAGCCACTGGCTCTCCAGACCTCAGTCAAACCCATCCCACTCATGCCAGCATGGAAAATGGATGTTAAGCGATGCTGCTGATGATGATGATGATGTTACCAGGTGTGTACTGGGAGAAAAATTCAATTGAATATTTCACTTCCATCTTTGCCTAGTTTCTTTCTTTTTTTTTATCAATCATTAAGGGGCTCTTGACAGAGTCATTGGGGCTGCTAGAAATAGCAGCCGAATCTTTAAATCACACTCCATCTGTTCACCAATTTTCTTCTGCTATTCTTGGGAGGGTGATGGAGATAGAATCTTCAGGCCCCCTTCTCCTTAGGGTTCTATTGGCAGCAGCTGTCATCAGACATTCCAGCTGGACTCTCAAGTGTGACCAATAGAGGCAGTGAATATTGTCCAACCATCTCGCTCTTTGGTTTACTCTTAGATCTCCTGCTAGTAGGCTTAGTTTGAAAAGCCCATCTTGGGATCCTTTCCTGCAGCATTCTAACTGTATTTTGCATATTCACTCACTCTCATCACCACCACCGCCATCACCATCATCATCTTTTAATCCTTTTGATACCAACCTGGCTGAAACCACCTATGGCTGTGTGCTACAAATGTCTTGTTTTCATAAGTTCTGTATTAAAATTTTCCACCAAACCTTAGTCACAATTTATGTTCCTAACACTAGCTTAGTGATAACTAAGTTATTTTACTAAATTCTTTGTTATATTTAAAATAATTGAAAGAAACACACAGCATCTCAACAGAAATATAGTAACAAAAGGTTTAAAGTAACCATGATATTTTTAACCCTTTTGACTCTGGCTGTGTACTATAAATGTCTTGTTTTCATATGTTCTGTATTAAAATTTTCCACCAAACCTTAGTCACTATTTATGTTCCTAATACCAGCTTAATGATAACTAAGTTATTTTACTAAATTCTTTGTTATATTTAAAATTAATTGAAAGAAACACAGAGCATCTCAAAATAAATACAGTAACAAAAGGGTTAATGTGCTCTTTCCATGCTGGCATAAGTTGGATGGTTTGACCAGAGCAGGTTCTCATGTGATTTGGCTTTGTCTATCTGGCTGGATGCCCATCCTAATGCCAACCACATTACAGTGTCTACTGGGTACTTTTAATGTGGCACTGCATGATTGCTTCTACATGACACCGGCACAAGTGCCTTTTTATATGGCACTAGCACACATCCCCTGCAGGCTAATCCTCTTCACCTGGGCCAGTGGCCTTAACACTTCTGTTGTTGAGGACGGGTCTTCTTGTGTACAAAGCAATTGGGTTCCAAGAGGTAATACTTAATACCCACCCCTTGAGTGTAGATACTCTGTTAGAACAAACTATACTGTAGTGGATATCACGAGAGAAACTCTTACATATGTTTTTGGTGCAGAATGGACTGCTGTTTATATCGCTTGCAAGGAGATAAATCCCTGCTCCCTCCAGCACCAAGACCACCAGATCATGTGATTTCAACCTTCCTTGGTCTTGTCAATGATTGCTACTCAACTGCTAGAGATAGTAACAACTTATTTCTTTACCAGCAATGTGTAGAAAATGTATATATGCATGTGAAGGTGTGTGGTTTAGTGGTTAGGGCATTCGGCTCATGATCATATGGTCGTGTGTTCAATTCCCGATGGTGCATTGTGTCCCTGAGTAAGACACTTTATTTTACGTTGCTCCAGTCCACTCAGCTGGTAAAAATGAGTAGTACCTGTATTTCAAAGGGCCGGCCTTGTCAGATTCTGTGTCATGCTGAAGCTCCCAGTGAACTACGTGTGTCTGTGGAGTGCTCAGCCACTTGCATGTTAATTTCATGAGCAAACTGTTCCATTGAACCCAGATCAACTGGAACCGTCATTGTCGTAACTGATGGAGTGTCAATTTCTTATATGATTTATATAGAGAGATAGATAATAATAATAATAACAATAATAACCCTTTCTGCTGTAAGCACAAGGCCTGAAATTTGGGGAAGGGGGATAGTCGATTACATCAACCTCAGTGCGCAACTGGTACTAATTTATTAACCCTGAAAAGATGAAAGGCAAAGTTGGCCCTGGCAGTATTTGAATTCAGAACATGAAGACATATAAAATACCACTGAGCATTTTGCCTGGCGTGCTAATGATTCTGCCAGCCTGCCACCTTTGATAAGAATAATGATGATAATAATAATAATACTGAACGTATTATACACAAATTTATACCGCAGGAGTGGCTGTGTGGTAAGTAGCTTGCTAACCAACCACATGGTTCCGGGTTCAGTCCCACTGCGTGGCATCTTGGGCAAGTGTCTTCTGCTATAGCCCCGGGGCGACCAATGCCTTGTGAGTGGATTTGGTAGACGGAAACTGATAGAAGCCTGTCGTATATATGTATGTATATATATATATGTATGTGTGTGTTTGTGTGTCTGTGTTTGTCCCCCTGGCATTGCTTGACAACCGATGCTGGTGTGTTTACGTCCCCGTCACTTAGTGGTTCGGCAAAAGAGACCGATAGAATAAGTACTGGGCTTACAAAGATTAAGTCCTGGGGTTGATTTGCTCGACTAAAGGCGGTGCTCCAGCATGGCCACAGTCAAATGACCGAAACAAGTAAAAGAGAGAGTAAAGAGTGTGTTATTTGTGCGAGGAAACTATCAACTAAATCAACTTGTTTCAAGTTTTATTGACTTCAGAATTATGAACGACAAAGTTGACCTTGGTAATGATGATGATGATGATGACAACAACAACAATGATGATGATAATAATAATAATAATAATAATTTGTTTCTTTGTTTCTGTAGCTGATAAAAGTTGTTTTTTTATTTTACTATTTTCATTCCTTTGTAATGAAAGATCAAAATTAGGTTATTATGAAATGTATGAGAATCAAATAAAAGAGTTGGTGTCTGTGCTAATTTAGTGACAATCTATATTTATTAGCCATATTTTATCTACCTGGTATTCTTGTATTCTGTCTTCTGCATTCAATAGCTAGTCTCTCTCCTGTGTCTACTTGGAGCAGTCCTTCTTTCTGCTACGCATTTTCTTTGTATAGCAATCTTTTTTTTTTGTTGCATTACAATCTCTTCTCAGCCTCAGTGAACGCCTGTCCACAGCTGTTATCTACATACTAGGCACAGATGTGGCTGTGTGGGAAGAAGTTTGCTCCCAAACCACATGGTTCCTGGTTCAATCCCACTGTGTAGCACCTTGGGCAAGGGTCTTTTGCTATAACCTCAGGCTGACCAAAGTCTTGTGAGTGGATTTGGTAGATGGAAACCGAAAGAAATCTGCTGTATGTGTGTGTGTATGTATGTCTGTCTGTCAGTCTTTGTCCCTTTGACAACCAGTATTGGTGTGTTTATGTCCTTGTAACTTAGTGGTTTGGCAAAAGAGATCGATAAAATAAGTTTGGTTTAAAAAGAGAAATAAAAGTACTGGGATTGATTTATTTGACTAAAAATTCTTCAAGGCAATCCCCTAGCATGGCTGCAGTCTAACGACTGAAACAGGTTAAACATTAAAAACGATAAAAGATAGGGGTATTGGCTCTTTTGCAAGCCCATTTTTACCTCTGGGAAGAAGTGATCCATATTAGTCTAATCTCTGTCCTTTGACCTGTCTAGGATTTACCAGGCGCTTGTGCTCCACTGGTTTAGCTCTTAGGGCCATTAAGGCATACAAGCCACAACACCACAACAAGGACTGACCCCTGTGGTAGCCTTGCTATGTGTGTGAGTGTGAGTGAAGGCGCATGGCTCAGTGGTTAGAGTATCGGACTCAGAATCATGTGGTAGTGAGTTCGATTCCTGGATCAGGCTGTGTGTCGTGCTCTTGAGCAAGACACTTTATTTCACATTGCTGCAGTTCACTCAACTGTAGAAATGAGTTGCAATGTCACCACTGGTGCCAAGTTGTATCAGCCTTTGCCTTTCCTTTGGATAACACCGGTGATGTGGAGAGGAGAGGTTGGCATGCATGGCGACTGCTGGTCTTTCATAAACAGCCTTGTCCAGACTTGTGCCTTGGAGAGGAATTTTCTAGATGCAATCCCATGGTCGTTCATGACTAAAGGGGGTCTCTACCCTATATATACCTGATGTCAGTCTTCTCTTCTAACTACTTGATGTTGTTCCTTGCTCTCCTCCATTCTTCTGCTCCTTCCTGAGTTACCTCTTGTCTTTTATGCCTCTATCTACTGTACCCCATCACCTTCTGCTTTGCTGGAACCTGGTTCCGTTGGCAGATCTGGTCTCTCGTTTACTTATTTGTAGTGGTATTTATCCAGGGTAGGTTGAGCCACCTCCAACCAGCATGTTCACCACATCTCTCACAAATGCTGACCACACCTGGTCGTCATTCTCTGTTGAGTTCACGTTTGGAGTTTCAGTGAAAATATTAATTCACATGTGCATCCGTGCTGGTGGCATGTAAAGAATCAGCTTTTGACCGTTGGGCCTCACAGAGACAAAGTGGCTGAGTTCCTCTTGAGCATTGCACCTCATAGAGGCAAAGTCGCTGAGTTCCTCTTGAGCATTGAGCCTGACAGAAGCAAAGTGGCTGAGTTCCTTGCGAGCATTAGACCTCATGAAGGCATAGTGGCTGAGTTCCTTCTGAGTGCTGGGCCTCATGGAGGTGAAGTGGTCGAGTTCCTTTTGAGTGTTGGGCCTCATGGAGGCAATGATCAAGACCTTTGTCATTATGTCATGCTTGAGAAGAAGACCCATCAAGCCGAGCAAAATTGCAGTCATGGTAGATACCGCCGTGACACAGATTGGCATGTAAACACAACCTGGTATCACGCAAATGGCCCCTGTGCTGGTCGCATGTAAAAGCACCCATTACACTCTCAGTGGTTGGAGTTAGGAAGGGCATCCAGCTGTCAAAAACCATGCCAAATCAGACTGGTGTTTGGTGCAGCCTTCCAGCATGCCAACCCAGTCAAACTGTCCAACCCATGCCAGCATGGACAACGGACGTTAAATGATGATGATGATATGGTCACCAGCCACATGTATACACACTTTGGGATAGTGTGATCCTTGGCAGCTGTGTGTGTGTGTGTGTGCATTTGCATATTTTGAGAGAATTAGCAAAGAATTTGATGCAAAGTAGTGATGTTATGATGGAAACAGAGGCAACAGTAGAAATGCAAAAACAAAAGAATCAAATATTCTTGTCTAAATTATGTGTGTGTGTGTACATATATATTTTTTGTCTTTACTTGTTTTCTTCATTGGATCGAGCACATGCTGGGGCACTGCCTTGCAAGTGTTTAGTTGAACAAATCATTCCCCACCACCAATACTTATTGAAATCGGGTTCTTATTCTCTCAGTCGCTTTTGTCGAACTGCTAGGTTACAGGGACATAAAGAAACAAACCAACACCAGCTGTTACATTGTGTGGACACACATACATACACACACACACATGCCAGGTTTCCATACAATTTCTGTCTACAAAATTCAATCACAAAGCATTGATCAGTCTGGAGGAATAGTAGAAAACATTTGCCCAGGGTGCCATGCAGTGGTACTGAACCTGAAACCACATGGCTGCAATTCAAGCTTCTTAGCCACACAACCACATCAGCACTGCTTCTACACACACACGCACACGATGAGTATATCCTGGCTATTTCACTGACCTGTTGTACATAATATGAGGACTGACCTGTAGCAGTATTTATAGCAGCTGAGTCATGTTACTCTTGTGCTGCTTTTGTCTTCATGCTATACACACGTACACCATTTTGCATAGCTAAGGGTGTGACCCTTTATGAATTTAATTTAGCCACCAGTGAAGGAGCCTTTAAGCCAGTGGTTCTCAACTAGGGTCTGTATGACCCTTGGTGGTCCCTGTAAGATTATTTTGTTAAAAATTTTGCATAATATATTGGTTATATTTCTACAATACATAAAATATCTTAATTTTTAAATACAATTCCTAATAATATTTAATAATCTTTTCTGCTCTAGGCACAAGGCCTGAAATTTTGGGGGAGGGGTCCAGTCAATTAGATCGACTCCAGTATGCAACTGGTACTTAATTTATCGACCCCGAAAGGATGAAAGGCAAAGTCAACCTTGGCGGAAATCGAACTCGGAACATAAAGACAGACGAAATACCGCTAAGCATTTCGCCTGGTGTGCTAATGTTTCTGCCAGCTCGCCGCCTTAATAATATTTAATAATGAAAGTATAATGGGTATTTTTTTTTAAAACATCAAACGGCTGTAAGCATCCACCAGAGTAAAATGGGAATCAAAGGGTTCCACAGGTAAAAAATGGTTGAGAACCACTGTTTTAAGCAGTTGCTGAGCCTGTGAGAAATAGCAGCCAAATCTACCTCTTTAGAAAAAGCACATATTAAATATTGAGTTTAATCTAGCTGTCAATGAAGAAGTCACTAAGTAGTCAGTGAGCTTGCCAGAAATAGCAGCCAAGTCTACCTCTTTAGATGGAGCACATATTAAATAATGAGTTTAACCTAGCTGCCAATGAAGAAGTCGCTAAGTAGTCACTGAGCTTGCCAGAAATAGTAGCCAAATCTACCTCTTTAGATGAAACACATATTAAATAATGAGTTTAACCTAGCTGCAAATGAAGAAGTCGCTAAGTAGTCACTGAGCTTGCCAGAAATAGCAGCCAAATCTACCTCTTTAGAAGCAGGAAACCTAGATACACTGTATCTGAAAACAAGATGGGAAAGATGGTTGAAAATACCTTTAACCATTTAGCTTTCAAATTATTCTGTCAAAGGTAATGCTTATTTATTCACATTATTTTGAATTAACCGTGAATTGTCTTGTAACTTTTTAGAATGAAATTGTAGGATGGGTGTGGTAGGTCAGATCTGGCCAGTTTGAACATAAAACCACGTGAGAATTTGGGATGGAGGTGGCTGGCTTAAATGCTAAAGGGTTAATTGTAAATCTGCTTGGTCAGAACTAATTGGCTGAAGTGGCACTCCATCGGTTATGACGACGAGTGTTCCAGCTGATCTGATCACCGGAACAAAATCAGCTTGTGAAATTAATGTGCAAGTGGCTGAGCACTCCACAGACACACATGCCCTTAACATAGTTCTCAGGGAGATTTAGTGTGACACAGAATGTGACAAGGCTTTTGCCAGCTGAGTGGACCGAAGAAACATGAAATAAAGTGTCTTCCTCAAGGACACAACACACTGCCAGGTGTTGAACTCGTGGCCTTATGATTGTAAGCCAAATACCCTCATCACTAAGCCACTTACCTTCACCCAGTCAAAACTAACCTGAATTTTACTAACACCACCACCACTACCAACAACAACAACCAAACTTTTCTTTAAGAAATTAAAGCAATCTTCATCTGTAAAATGGTTGGGGCCCAAATATTTGAAACATTTGCATCTTTCTGTGGTAAAATTCTCTGCAATGAGAAGGGATACCATAAATCCCAGCTGCAAACTAAAACACATTGGGCTGAGTGAATTGGTTGAGTTGTGAGAGCATCTGACAGAATGCCTCTTAGTATTTGCTCTGGCACAGTAGGCTCTAAGTTCAAACCCTACTGATGCCAATTTTACTTTTCATGGACAACAGACGTTAAATGATGATGATGATGATGTTATTCAGTGTCCTCACTGGCAGTGGTACCATGAAAAAAGCATCAATATACTTTGTAAAGTGGCCAGCATTAGAGAGGTCATCCATTTGTAGAGGCCATGCTGAAGCAGACATTGGTGCTAAGTGCAGACCTCTGGCTTATTGAATCCTGTCAAACTGTCCAACTCATGCCAGCATGGAAAGCAGATATTAAATGGTGGTGATGATGATAACAATGATGATTATGATGATAATGGAGTGGGCCATTATGAGAGAGAGAGCAGACACAATATAATGCCATTTCACAGGGTATAGGGCTGAAACTGAACCAAAAACGTGTTTGTCCAGCAAACCCTCCTATCCACTTGTCCATCCTAGTGGCAATTGTGTAAGCAAGTAAAACTCGTGTATATTGCACTAGTTATAGTTAAACCAACTGTTATTGGAGTAGTTGCTAGAAATGGCAGCCAAATCTCCTCAAAATACACCTTATATTGGTTTCAAATTTTGGTGCAAGGCCAGCAATTACAAGGGATGGTGCAAATCAATTCCATTAACCCTGTGTCCAGCTGGTCCTTTTTTTTGCCACCCCCGAAAGAATGAAAGGCAAAGTCAACTCCTGTGGCATTTGCTCTCAGAATGTGAAGTTGGAAGAAATACCACTGAGCATTTTTTAGCTGGTAAGGTAATGGTTCTTCCAGCTTACCACCTTACCAAACCTTATTGTTATCAAATAAAAAGGGGGACACTTTGTGTAATGTAGTCCTGCATGCCCTTAAAAAGACAGAGGTCACAAATGGAATACCTTTGCTTATAGGCCTGTTTGATTAGCTCTGACCTGGAGCTTAACAACAAGTTATGGTCTGCCATATAATCTATTGTATTATTATGCACACATACATATATATATACAATACATACAGTCATACAAAACATAAGTATACACAGAATAAACACACACAAATATATACACACTCTTAAACACACATGCATATCCACACACACATACACACACACTCTCAGTATGTAGCAGTGGTAGTAGTAGGTCTCTTGAGAAAGTGCTAAAGATGTGAGCTGATAAAACAAAGTGTTGTTGTTATCTATGTTAGTGGAATTGTCTAAAAATATTTCCACATATATTCTACCTCCTCTTGTCTCTGTCATCTTCCGCTGTATTTATCCTATTGTGTAGTTTACTGTCATCTCTTCTTCTTATCCTCCTCCCTCCTCATCATCCTCATCCGCATCATCATCATCATCGCCGTCGTCGTCACCGTCACCATTGTCGTATCTTATCTCTTACAACATTGCTTGTGTCCTTCATCACCAGCATCACCGCCACCATCATAGTCATTGGTGCTGTGATCAGTAACACCACTGCCGCCATCATCACCATTGTCGTCATCATCATCATAACCACCAATACTATATCCACCACCCCTATCACCACCATCACCACAGCCTCGATTTTTACCATCAATGATTCCATTGCCAACATCATCTCTACAACCAGCATCAATATAATACAATATCCACTACCACCACCACCACCACCACCACCATCACCTCCAATATCAAATCCATCACCACCACCACCATATCCATTACAATCACAATCCAGCATCATCATCATAACAACAACAGCTTCCACAAATCTATGTGTTTTGCTTACCAATATTACGATTCTCTTTCGGTTTAGAATTTTTTGTTTTATTAATTTATCTCTATTTTATTTCTATATTTGTGTTTCGTTTTTATTGTGTTATTTGTGTCATAATCATTGTTTATATCCCCGAGACATCTCTAATCAGGTTGATCTATGATCAAAGTCATTTCAGCCGTGACTAACTCACCTTTTATTCAAACATAGTGTTGTAGAATTACATTGTTGAAAGTGTCCTTCTGTGTTCAAGTCATGTGGTGTGTGATTTTAGGGAAATTTTTCTGCTCTTTTTTGCAATTTTCTTGTCAACTTTTACCATCATCTTTTTGGGAGTCAGTGAATAATGTACCATTTTAGGGTTGTAGATTTGCAGTATTGTTAGTAGACCGGGCAGAATGTCTTATAATATCTGCTCCATCTCTTTGCATTCTGAATTCAGATTCTTCCAAGTGTTTTAATTCTTGAAAATGGCCCTGTCATTGTTCCCTCAGTCACTGTGTGGAGGCATCAAAGTACACCATGATAAACTTCAGCACTGGCATCTCTCTAGACTTAAACAGATTTATCATCATCATCATCATCATCGCTATATATAGTTGTGCCTTTGATATGGGAGTTTTTGAAGTCCAAGCACTGTGTGCATAGAACTGGTAATTCTTTGATCAAACTCACTTGCAAATGTTTGCAGTGTTTCAGAAACCTTGGGCACAGCCTCAACAGCAAGGAAATATCAATGATAGTTATTATTGTATTTCTTTAAATAATAATGGGTGCAAGCAGTGAAGGCACGTGGCTTAGTGGTTAGGGTATTCAACTCACAATTGTAAGTGTATGAGTTCATTTCCCAGTAGCACAATTGTGTCCTTGAGCAAGACACTTCATTTCACATTGCTCCAGTTCATTCAGCTGGCAAAAATGAGTTAGACCTGCATTTCGAAGGGCCAGCCTTAGTATATTTATTCTGTGTCATGGTGAATCTCCTTTAGATGTTTATTTGTGGAGTGCTTGGCCGCTTGCAAGTTAATTTCACAAGCAAGCTCTTTTGTTGATCGGATCAACTGGAACCCTCATCGTTGTAAACTGGGGTGCCGGTTAAGTTAATAGGTGCAGGCATGGCTGTGTGGTTAAGAAGTTTGTCTTTTAACCACATATCTTCAGGTTCAGTCCCATCATGCTGCACTTAGGGCAGGTGTCATTTGCTAAATCTGCAGGCCAGCCAATCATTTGTGAGTGACTTTAGTGTGAAAATTTGTAAGCCTTTATGAATGAATGTTGACAATCTAACAGTTGTTCTTACTCTGTCTCCACACACACACACACACACACACACACTCACTCTCTCTCTCTCTCTCTCTCTCTCTCTCTCTCTCTCTCTCTCTCTCTCTCTCTCTCACACACACACACACACACACACACACACACACACACACCACACACACACACACACACACACAGTATAAGCACATGAAATAGCAAGGATTAAAATGAAGAAGCAAACATTTATTTCTTATGCACACTTCATACACTAGAACAGTGGTCCACAACCGGTATGCTGTGGCACCCTGGTGTGCCACAAGATGATGCTAAGTGTGCCACAGCATAACCTGAATATAGTTTTTTTCCCTATACTTTTAGTTATATTTTTAGTTCAGATGTGACACCAAATTATGAAAAGAATCTAAGTGTATCACAAGTGAAAAAGGTTGCAGAGCACTGCACTAGAATATGAAGGACATTTATTACAGGATTCAATTTCTCTATAGGTTTTGTGTGTAAAAATGTGTTGACTCGTGCTTCAAGTGATAGTTAACAGATGTGGGGCTCTGGCACCTTTATTGCCTCTCCTGTATATATACCATCTCAGTCATTTGGGGCTAAGTCAAAATCTCTGTTCCTGTATGTAGAAAGCAGTAATGATGTGTTTGCTGGTGTCTCCTGAGGCTACCCCTGCCTCCTCCTCTTCCCCTCTTTCCTCTTCCTCATTGTCATCATTTAACATCTATTTTCCATGCTAGCATAAGCTGGATGCTCCAAAGTCCAATGCGTGGCGCCCTAGTGATATCACCAAATAACTCACAAACAACATTTCTTCAATTAAGATGGGTAAAGTATAGTGAGGATTAAAACAGAGATGTATACATTTATTTTTACAATGTTCTTTCACACCCAAATATGAAAGATCTTAGAGAAAAAAAATTTCTTTGAATAGACTTTGTAAAATATACCAATAAAGAAAACATTGTGTTGAGCTCCATGTGATGTCAGTGGACTATACGATACAGTGTTTTGGTGTGATTTCACTTCTTCAGTAATAAATGTACACATCTTATATGAGCACCAGGCTTAAAAGAAGCTCTGATGTTGATAAGTTCTACAAAACCTTAAAAGGTGATGCCCCAACATAGCTACAGGCCAGTGACTGAAACAAATAACACAGAATAACTTTTAACAATAGAGAACCTCTCATGAAAAAACACACATGCTGGTGCAATGTAAAAAAAAAACACCCAGTACACTCTGTAAAATGATTGGCATTATGAAGGGCATATAGCTATAGAAAGCATACCAAAATAAACAACTGGAGCCTTGTACAGCTCCTGGCCTTAGCAGTTCCAATCAAGCTGTCCAACCTATGCCAGCATGGAAAGCAGATGTTTAATGATAGTGATGATGATGATGTATGTATATATGTATGGATGTATGTGTGTATGTATATGTATATAAAATTTAAACAGCAAATGTAAAAGTTTCCTGAGTCATACCAACTCAAAAGGCCAGTTACCATGGCATATATATCCCCCACCCTCATGGGACGCCAGTATGGTGCAAGATTACTCATGGTTGCCAGCTGAGTGGAGTGGAGCAACTGGAAATGTGAGGTGTTTTGCTCAAGAGCACAACATATTGCCCAGTCCAGGAGTCAAAACCACAATATTACGATCACAAGTCTAACACCCTAATCACTAAGCCTTGCGCCTCTACTAAATGTGGCCAGAAGTTGTTCAGTTATGGCGGTCACCTCAGAATGTGGAGTTGGATCAGAGAGAAATACTCTCAAATTATTGCCTCCTTGAAATATTTATCATAGAGTAACCATGTACCTCTGCTGCAACAAAATACTTGCTTCTGTCTCTCTATCATACTTTGACCTCTCATCACCTGTTTGAAATCCACCTCCCTCGGTACTATCCATCCATCCTGAATTGAAGGGTCTAGTCCTGTAAGTTGCTTGGTGCCCTCATTGATGCCAGGGCCACGTAAAAAACGCCCAGTACATTCTGTAATGTTAGTGTTATGAAGGGCATCCAGCTGTGGAAACCATGCCATAGCAGACAGTGGTGTTTGATGTGGTCCTCAGGCTCACCAGCTCCTGTCAAGCTATCCAACCTGTGGCAGCATGGAAAATGGTCATTAAATGATGATGATGATGATGATGATAATGATGATGTGCTTAATTAAATTAATGGGTGATTAATGAACTAATTAATCAATGTCCTACAACGGTGATTTTTCTCATCATCACCTCAAAGTCAGTTTCTGTATTGGAGATGTAAAATTGAATGAATTAATCTGAGCATGTTTTATCAATCCTGGACCTGATAAAATGTAAAATCAATTGTGTTTATTCTTTAACTCCTTTATCATTGGATAAAATTGGCATCAACAAAATATGATATCCTGAGATGAAAGTACTTGAGATGACAAGATGTGACAGCCTATCAGTTATTCTCTCCTCTCCACCCCACCCCTTAAAATGGAACAAGATGACCAGAAACAAATTCTGACTATTTCATCAAAAAAGTAAAGACCTCCTCACTCAGAGAGTTTGAACCTAAGAAATTCCCTCTGCTCTGGTTTTACTACTCAAATTTATTATTATTCTTTCCCATGTCTTGGAGATGGCAGAATAAGCCAGGACTATTGTGTAGACTGCCAAGCTATTGGGGATTTGGTTTATTATTTATTTATTTCTCTACTTTCTATTATATATCCTCTGTTATATCTTTTAATGTGGTAGTATCTCCCCTGATTGATGTTAACCCCACATGTTTTTGTAATTTTTTTTTGTACTGTAACTCGTCCTTTGATATTGTCCTCCATGTCTTGGGCCCTTGTAGCCAATAAAAGAAATCATGATTATTATTATTATTGCTGCTGCCGCTGTTGTTGTTGTTATTTAGGTGGTGAGCTGGCAGAATTGTTAGCATGCTGAACAAAATGCTTAGTGGTATTTCACCCGTTGCTACGTTATGAGTTCAAATTCTGCCATGGTCGACTTTGCTTTCATTCTTTCAGGGTCGATGAATTAAGTAGCAGTGAAACACTGGGGTCAATGTAATTGACTAGTCCCCTCCCCCAAAATTTCAGACCTTGTGTCTATAGTAGAAAGGATTGTTGTTGTTATTCCACCAAGGTTGACTTTACATTTAATTTTTTTGGGGTTGATAAATTAAGTACCAGTGAAACACTAGTCGATGTAATCAACTAGTCCCCTCTCCCAAAATTTCAAGGGCTTGTGCCTTCAGTAGAAAGGATTATTGTTGTTATTATTATGGCAACAAGCTGGCAGAATCATTAGCACGCCGGGTGAAATGCTTAGCAGCATTACGTTTACCACTATGTTCTGAGTTCAAATTCCACTAAGGGCCGACTTTGCCTTCCATCCTTTTTGGGTCAATGAATTAAGTACCAGTGAAACACCGGGGTCAATGTAATTGACTAATTCCATCCCCCCAAATTTCAGGCCTTGTGCCTATAGTAGAAAGGATTATTATTTAAGGCAGTGAACTGGCAGAATTGTTAGCACACTGGACGAAATTCTTAGTGATATTTCACCCATTGCTACATTCTAAGTTGAAATTCCGCTGGGGTTAGCTTTGCCTTTCATCCTTTCGGGGTCAATAAATTAAGTACCAGTTATGCACTGGAGTTGATGTAATTGACTTAATCACTTCCCCCAAATTCAAGGCCTTGTGCTTCCAGTAGAAAGAATATCATCATCATCATCATCATCATCGTCATTATTATTATCGTTATTCAGTAATCTCTTTTCCCTTGAGTGCTTTCACTGTACTACTTAGTGTAGCCCTGTGTGTTTGCTTTGGTGGGGTTATTTTTTACTATATTGGAAGTGCCCTATATACAATGTGTACTGTGGGTACCAGTCAAGTGCTGGGGGTCAGTGTAATAAATTGACCGCCTTCTCATGAAATTGTTGACCATGATGTATTAAATTTCAAAACAATCATCATCATTATCATCGTTAAGGTGGTGAACTGACAGAGTTTTTAGCATCTCCTGTAGCTTCTTGTTCTGAGTTTGAATTCCACCATGGTTGACTTTACCTTTCATTGTTTTGGGGTCAATAAATTAAGTACCAGTTGAGCACTGGGGTTGATGTGTTACTGACTAGCTCCTTTCCCCAAAATTTCAAGCCTTGTGCCTATAGTTGAAATTATTGTTGTTGTTATTGTTATTATTAGTTATTTATTTAAGTATTTACTTCACATTTCACTTCCTCTTCATACATGGCAGAATAAATAATTTGTTAAACATGTGTGCAATTGTCAAGCTTTTTTTAAAATTTATTTTTTTAATTTCAAATAACTTCCTAAGCCATCATCTTGGAATTGCCAACCAAGAACAACTCTTGACAAGGATGATGATGATGATGACAACAACAACAACAATATTATTATTAATAATAATAATAATAATAATAATAATAATAATAATGAATTTGTGACTTAATAGAATATGGTTAAGAGATTAGCTATCAGTGGCTGTTTTTTCCATTCTCTTTCCTGCACATCTTGATGAGTTATTCTCAAAGACAGAATGAACATCTGACGATGGTTCACTCCATTGGTTAAATAGTCTATGAAATTGATGGATGCTATTTCCCAACATGCACTCCATGTTTTTGCTGTTGGTAACCTGTAAAGTGATAATGCGTCTTATTGATTTGGATTTATTGGTTCCCGGTAAATTTCCATAGTTTTCATTACACCATCACTGCAAACATCAAATTTTCCACCTCCTCCTTCTCCTCCTCCTCATCCCCCCCCCCGCTTCTGCCGCCCCCCACCCACCACCTCTCTTGCCGTCTCTTCTTAGCTCTCTTGTACAAATGCTTAGGTGGCTTGTGAATTCTTTCACTTTTCTTTCATATGGAAATTGTAATGCCATTTACCCCCCACTCCTCCTCTCTTCTCCTCACTCTTCTCGTCTGAATTAACTCTCAGATCGGCCGCCGTTTTAGCTTTTAAACACACGCAATAAACAACATGTCGCTATTTTAATTGTTAACCGAAATAGTATTCTGTGTGTGTGTGTGAAAGTAAATATGAGATGTGTTATCTTGTGTTGTTGTTGTATGAACATGCTCACTGACATGTGGTTACACCTATTAGCATATGTGTATATATGTATGTGTGCATTTATACATACACATACACCCATCTATCTCTCTCTCATATATATATATATAGTGTGTATGTATATGCATGTGTATAAGTGTGTGTATGTGTATATATGTGTATGTATATATATATATGTGTGTGTGTATGTGTGTGTAAGTGTATGTGTCTATATATATATATATAGAGAGAGAGAGAGAGAGTGATGGAGTATGTGTACATACATCCGTCTATTTATCTGTGTGTCTATGTATGCATGTGTGTATGTGTGTATATATATATATATATATATATATATTATGTAATATGTTCTTCCCTCCCCTCCCCCGCCCTTTGAGTTCACTAAATCCTGTACAGTATCATCCATTACATTTGTATGCATATTAAATTGTATTTAATGGTTAGCAAAGTTTCAAAAATATCTCCCAGACCAGATTGTTATCATTTGTTATCTGTTCTACAATACCTGAGTCTCTAGATTTTTCCGTTTGTTTTTGTTCAACAATGACAAAACAACAAAACACTGGGCAATTACAATAACATTTTCTTTTTTTTTTTTATTTATTACCTTCTTTTTAATCTATCTATCCCCCCATCATCCCTCGCCCACTCTCTCCAAATCATTTGGTTCCTGCTTACTGGTCACAAAATTTCTAACCATCGCTGCCGTTACTGCGGCGGGAGGGGGGGGTCTACCATCACCACCACCACCATCACTGCTACTGCTGCTAGCACAGTCACCATCATCACTCCTGCTCCTACCCCCTCCACCACTATTATTAACATGGTCCCTGCTTCCACCATCTTTATCATCTGCTGCACACACCTTCCTCCTGACCTCAAAATTATTACATTATTATATTGCTTTTAGTTACACACACACACACACTTCCTTGCATATACACACATGTATCAATGCAGATGCATATACACCCACACACACACACACACCCCCCACACAGTCATATATGCATACATACACACACACTCCACACGGTCATATATGCATACACACACACATAATCTGTTAATATCTCGACGTCCTCATCTCATCTGCTGCTGGTGTAGATAATAATAAGATGTGTGATATCCATCTGATTGATGTACACATCATTTGAAGCTTGCCTCATAGCCTCTCTCTGTAAAACTGACTCTCAGACTCTTCAGCAGTCAGCCTGGAATCATTTATTTATTTATTTGTTCTTCTTGAAGCTCTCTGCTTCTCTCTATCGCTATGTCTTGTGCTTGATGTTGTTGTTGTTGATCTTGTGCTTTAAAATATTGAGCTTTCTTCTGATGTCTCTGATGAAACAGCCACAGGGCTTTGTATATTCTATTGACGGCATCAGTTATAGGAACGTGGCCATGCTATAGCACTCTCATCAAGACAGTCTCAGACAATGTCAACCCTGGTATTTCTGTTAAGCATTCAACACACTAGTTCTACCATTCCTCATCAACATATGTGTGGGTGTGGGTGGGTGTCTGGTGTGTATATATTTATATGCATGCATGGTGGAAGTGCAATGGCCCAGTGGTTAGGGCAGTAGGCTTGCGATTGTAGGATCGTGGTTTCGGTTCCCAGACTGGGCATTGTGAGTGTTTATTGAGTGAAAATACTTAAAACTCCACCAGGCTCTGGCTGGGGGTGGTAGTGAACCCTACTGTACTCTTTCACCACAACTTTCTCACACTCTTTCTTCCTGTTTTTGTTGTACCTGTATTTCAAAGAGGCCAGCCTTGTCACACTCTGTGTCATGCTGAATCTCCCTGAGAACTACTTTAAGGGTACATGTGTTTGAGGAGTGCTCAGGCTGTTCCATTGATCAGATCAACTGGAACCCTTGTCATCAGAACTGACGGAGTGCCACGATGTATGCATGTATGTATGTAGGCACAGGGAGGCTTGTGTGGTTGAAAAGTTTGCCTCCTAATCGTATGGTTTCTAGTTCATTCCTGCTGAACAGCACCTTTCCTCTACTGTAGCCCTATGCTAACTAAAATCCCTTTGAGTGGATTTAGTAGACAGAATCTGAAAGAAATTTGTTGTGTGTTGGTGTGTGTGCACATGCATATATATATATATATATATATATATATATATATATATGATCAAAGAGTCTGTGGCTACAAGACTAACAGTATGTAGTTAATCTATAAAAAGAGCTCAGTGAATGTGCAGCGAGGAGTGGAAAATCTAACCTTTCAGACAGAGTCCTTCTTCTGAGAAAAGGTTAAAGGAGAGAAATTAATGAGAGACAGCAGAGTGTTTTATCCTCTAAATTAGAAAAAAAATGGCTGCAAATGATAACTAACACAGGTCCATCGAACCTTCGTATGTGAATTGGATAGGAAGTGGTAGGAGAGAGAAAGAGAATGAAGGAGGTAAAAGTAAAGAGGAATGGAATAAGGATAGAATCAGGAACAGTCTAGAGTGAAAGGAAAAGATGTCATGAGAGGGAAGTTGAAGAAAGGGTTTAATGAACTAAGAGGAAGTATAGCAGTGAGTGAGTTCATATTTCCAATGTGTGTGTTGGTCTGTAACCAATGGCTTCCTGATGGTGTCGTTTGGTTGCAGAGCATATCCAGGCATATCCAGAGCATATCCAGGCTTCTTGACATGTTGCACGATCTTTGTAAACAAAAGGCTCATCTTGTCTTTTGTTTTTGGTCTTCCGCATGAAGCATGTCCAAGCTATTTTTTTGCTTTATAGATGGAGAGATTATTACCTTACTTGCAAACAAGTTGGCAATGGTGACCGGAGTGGTGTCCAGTTGTAAAAAATAGCTTTGCAACAATGTACTGTCATCTGACCCATGTAAACTTGGAAAGGTAGATCCTAAAATGATAGTGATGATGATATACACACACGCATATATATATATATATATATATATATATATATATAGGTGCAAGCGTGTCTGTGTGGCAAGAAGCTTGCTTCTCAACCACATGGTTCTGGGTTCAGTCCCACTTCATGGCACCTTGGGAAAATGTCTTCTACCATAACTTCTGGCCAATGAAAGCCATGTGAGTGTGTTTGGTTGATGGAAACTGAAAGAAGCGTATTGTGTGTATATGTGTGTGTGATCACTGCTTGATGACCGGTGTTGACAAGTGGTTTAGCAAAAGAGACCAGTAGAATAAGTACCAGGTTTATAATAAGTATGAGTACTGGGATTAATCTATTCAAGTGAAAATTCTTCAAGGTGATGCTGCAGCATGACCACAGTCTAATGACTGAAACAAGTAAAAGATTGAAGATAAGATATATTTTGTGAAAGTTGATAGTCCATGGCTTCATTTGAGTGAAATGGTGATATGTTTACATTCCTTGTTGGTACACACACACATACATGCACATACACATGTGCTATATTTCTTAAAAGGTAATGGTATTTATACAGTGATATAGCTAGAGAGTGTGCCACCCTGGGCAGCCCTTGAATTTGTTGTTCCATGCACGCCACTCATTGTGCAGGCTTATACAGTAAACCCAGAATTGTGCACCCCATCTTTCCTCCCCTGCCCCCAGCTGCACTACTATATTTACACTACTCTTTTTCTCCCCCACCTTAAAGCAGTGCTCCAGCATGGTTGTACTCTTAAAAGAATAAAGGAGTATTTTCATTTGCAATTTTTATTTTGCTATCACAAGGTTTGAACTTGGAAGTTTTAATTGATGAGCTGTTGGAAAACCATGCTTGCAGTATGAAGCCAAATCTCTGTTGAGTTTGTTCGCTTCATTTTGGCCACCTTTGTATGTCTTCTTTCTGTTGAGTTGGTTGATATATTTGTCAGTCAATTACCATTGTTCTCTGGAACATGGTCAGAGTGAAATCAAAGATGCAGTTTCTAAACCAATGAATGGAACAGCTTTACAAGTGAGCCTAGGCTTGGTTTCACATGCTGCTAGAAATAGCAGCCTAGATTGCCCTCAAATCAAACTCTTTCGTCATAGACACAGTAGTTTACATTGCACAATGTAATCCTGTATAGCTAAAAGAAAAACAGCAGTTGTGACTGGAATGCTTTTGATCATAGGTCTACCCATGTAAGGAACCCCTAGTCTACATCTTTTATTAATTTGTTGTTCTTTTCTAACATACAACACTATGTCAGTTTCACATTGGTTGCTTAAACGTTTCCATAATTCACAGTTTATTTCCCTTTCAGAAATTTTGGTACCATTTTCACTTAATTTTATCTTTGATTCAGTTATTACTTTGATTCTTCAAAAAAAAAAAAACAATTGGATATATATTTTTTCCCCCTTTCTCCTGTCTAGATGCCACAGACGCCTGACAAAACGAAAACGCCTACAGAACGGAAGCGCAAACGAAAAAATAATGTAGATAATAATTGTGAAGCAGGTAAGGATTTCTTTACAGTTTTTATTTCCCCAGAAGTTTGAGAAATTTTGCTTCATCAGTTAAAACCCCATTGAAAATTTTTTAAATCAGATGCTCAAAACAAGCAGAAAATACCAAAAGTTGGGCTTGTTTATTCAGATGCTTATAGTGTATGCACTTGTGGTCAGATTATTGGGAAAATTAAGCATTATTGTAGAAAAAGTAATGTAAGTAGTCACTTACGTTAAAAAAAAATTGTGCATATTTGGTTTTTTCTTTTATTTGTTTCAGTCATTTGACTGCAGCCATGCTGGAGCACCATCTTTAGTTGAACAAATCGATCCCCAGACTTATTCTTTGTTAGCCTAGTACTTATTCTATCAATCACTTTTGCTGAACTAAGTTACAGGGGACGTAAACACACAAACATATACATGTATATATTATATACATATATATATATATATATATATATATATATTATATATATATATGATAGGCTTCTTTCAGTTTCCCTCTACCAAATCCACTCACAAGGTTTTGGTCGGCCTGAGGCTATAGCAGAAGACACTTGCCCAAGGTATCATGCAGTGGGACTGAACCCAGAACCATGTGGTTGGTAAGCAAGCTACTTACCACACAGCCACTCCTGTGCGTATATTGTTGTTTATTAATTACGTAATAATATCTAAAGAATAAATACACTGGAAAAGAATATGATGCAAAGAGTTCTAATTAACTAACTACAACTAGTAATACATATGGATATAGAAATATCACAAATCAAACAGCAAAAGTTTACCTTCAATATTTTGCAGCTTTTTCATTGGAAAATTTGCTGGTTCACCGAGTTTACTTTCTTCAGAAATGATATACTTAGGCATGCATGAAAATTCCTTGGAATAAATCACTGAAATACAGCAACATTGCAAACCCCTCTGTGGATTCGCAATCATTTAGGTGTGGGTGTGGCTGTGTCATAAGTAATTTGCTTTCTAGCCACATGGTTCAAGGTTCAATCTCATTGTATGGCACCTTGAGCAAGTGACTTCAGCTTTAGCCTAGGGGCAACCAAAACCTTATGGGTGGATTTGGATGATGGAAAATGAAAGAAGCCACTCAGTGTGTGTGTGTTTGTCCTCACCACAACCACTTGACAACTGGTGTTGGTTTGTTTACGTCCCCCATAACTCATCAGTTTGGTGAACAAGACTGATTGAATTAGTACCAGGCTTTAAAAAAAGTAAGTACTGTGATTGTGGTGGTGGTGGGGGGGTCAATTCAGTTGGCTAAAACCCTTCATCGCAGTTTCCCAGCCTGGTCACAGTCCTCTGACTGAAACAAGTAAAAGGTAAAAGATACAGGAAGGGATTAAAGTTTTCACCCTTAGCTTAGAGAGCTCATAACTTCCTTCGAAACAACCACAAATAAGAGGTTTTTCCATTTGGGTGGTTTTAAGCAGCACAGGACTTAGAGATTCCTGTTATTCACAGTGTTGACTTCATACAAGAAATTTAAAGAATGTGTTGATTCTGTTTGTAGATCAACTTCTGAAGATTCTAATCTAATTCATGTTAGATACTAGACACTCCAGTCTTGTGATGATTCTTCACATAAATATTAAGCAGAGATAGGTGCAGGCTTGTCTGTGTGGTTGAGAAGTTTTCTTCTTAACCATGTGGTCTCAGGTTCAATCATGCTGTGCAGACCCTTGGGCAAGTATGTTCTATTATAAGCTCTGTCTACCAAATTCACTCAAAGGTTCTGAGTGAATTTGGCAGATGGCGACTCTGCGTGTGTGTATGATTAATAAAAAAAACAGAAAAAACAAGAAAAAAACAACCCGAGGACATGGAACATGCAAAGTATTGATAAGACGCTCAGAGAAGGGAAAAAAAGGGTGTTTTATGTTTCTAGCAAAGCTTTTCTTCAAAAACAGGAGACAGAGGGAGAAAAATTGTCAATAATCCTCATGTAGTTATGTGTGTGTTCCTGGATACCCTTGTCTAGGCATCACATGATGGTTGTAAATGAGTATCATTGTCATACAAGTGACGTTATTTGTCTGCAGTCTTCTGTGAAAAGCATGTTTGGTTATGAGGAAACAGTCTGTACAGTCTGTTGCTGAGGCAGAATTGACAATATTCCAATGATACTCCATTCAATGCTAGGGTAGTTGTTCTGGTGGTCACAAAGCCTCCAGATAAAATGGGATAAGAAGATGGATTTGCCCCTATTCTTGCACCTGAAGGGGTTTAATTGCTGTGTGTAACTTCCTTTGAAGCTATTAGCTGTCATGCCCATCTAGTGCCATTAGATGGTGTGAAAGTGATTCTATAGACTGCAATCGTTCAGAAGTAGGATCTTCCCAGTAGGCAGTTGGTAGGATTTTGGCAGTTAAAGGTTGTGGGTGTGTATTGGGGGATGTAAAGATGTGTGATTGTGTCATTGAAGCATGTGATGTTAAAAGAGTGATGCATGAGTAAGTGTAACTGACCTTGATGTTGTGAGGGTTGAAAAGTTTATAATAGTTATGGGTTAAAGGGAAGTGTTTCCTTATTACTATCATAAAGCTCCTAGCTATGTTGGTTGAAAGTTCTAAGTTACACTGGAGGATTGAATCAGATTATCTTTCCTTTGGTAAATCCACTCCTTGCTAATTTCTCATTTCATACATACCGATATATACATACATACATACATATGCTCACACAATGAGCTTCGTTCAGTTTCCCTTTCCCAAATATACTCACTAGGTTTTGGTTGGCTTAGGGCTGTAGCAGAAGATGCTTGCCCAAGGTGCTGTACATTGAAACTGTACCCAAAGCCACATGGTTGGAAAGCAAGTTTCTTAAACACACAGCCATGGCTGCATCTTTCTTTTATCCTATTTCTCTATTTTTAATCTTTATCAACTTTTGTGTTTTAATTGACTTATAGAAAATATAGCCATGATTCTCTAATATGATTTATCTCGAGGCAAATAATACAATGCAGTCTTCCCTCTTTATATCAATAATGATCTTACAGTTTCCCATGTACTTGGTATTTGCATTTTTGTGGTCAATGGCCAACTTAAGTTCATTGACTGTTCTAATTTTTTTTACCATAAACTTTGTTTTTTAAGTATTCCCATAAAAAATATATATATATCTAGTGGTGTGAGGTTCGTTGAAGGAGGAGGGTATTCTACTGAACTATATTTGTCCAATTCACTTGTTTGGCAAAATCTCAAGGTGGGCCCTTACATTACTATGGTGTTGGAGTTCTCCATCTAGTTAGAAATTAAACTTCGCACCTTCAATGTCCTCGTGAATGCTTAACATGACAGGTTCCTGCAGCAATTTCAAGTAAATGGGATCAGTTACCATACCATCAAAAAAGAATGGTCCAGTTAATCCTTCTGAAGATAAGCTGCATTATGCTGTAACTCCATAATATGTAGATTCTCAAGTCCCCTGAAGGTGTAATTCTGGTGGTTATTTGAGCCATTTAATACCAGTGTAGTCTCATCAATCTAAGCTATCTTTGTTAGAAAGTATGCATCTTCTAAATACCTTGCCAAATACCAGTCACCTGTCTCCATTCTTTGGTCCATATCATCTTCATTGAGAACATAACTGGCATTCTGTGAGTTATGACAATGAAGTTTCCATTTGATCTGATCAATGGAAATAGCCTGTTTCTGAAATTACCATCCAAGTGGCTGAGCACTCTGTAAGCACATAGACCCTTAGTTTAGTTCTCAGGGAGATTCAGTGTGACACAGAATGTGACAATGCTGGCCCCATTCAAATTACAGGTCCAGCCCATTTTTTCCAGCTGAATGGACTGGAATAAAGTGACTTGCTCAAGGAAATGCACCCCCAGGAATTGAACTCACTACCTTACGATTATGAGTTGAATATCCCAACTGTGAAGCCACGTGCCTTCACATTGAGAGCATGAACTATTCCTGGAATGTAACTTTTCCAAAGGGCATTGCTTCTAAATGCAACGGATGTTTGGTCTTGAAATTTCTATCTCACAGCTCATTTGCTGCTCTTATTTTCTTGAACTTTGGCTATATGTTTCCAGCACCCGTTCTTCCTTTGTGGGGTTCATCAAGGTCTGAGGTCTTCCTGAGCATTTCTTGAGTGATTATAAGCTATTATAGGTAGATCTGTTTGAACCTCAAACTCACTCCTAAACTATCTTTGCAGTAGTTTGACTGCATTTCCAACTTTCCAGCAGCACTTTAGGACAGATTTCCTTTGTTCAAAGATTAGCCTGGCATCCTTCATTATTTGTAATGGGTTAAACTTAAAAAGAAATGAAAATTAAGTGAAGTATCAGCAGTTAGGGGACACCTTGGATGTGTGTGTGTGTATGTGTGTGTGTATTATGTGTATTTACCTGTCCAGCACATTAGAAATTCCATTTCCCAAGATAGTGTTACTTTGTTCCTTTTGTCACTTAATAATGTGTGTAAGTGAGAGTCAGTATGTGTATGTAGGTGTGCGTATATGTATGTATACACACACACACACACACACACACACACACACACACACACACTGTGTGTCCATAAATTCTCTTTACAATTTAATACAAAATGTTATAGAAGCTGTGAAGATAATTTATGGACACCCTATGTATGTGTGTGTGTGTGTGTGTGTGGTGTGTGTGTGTGTGTGAATCTGTTTCTTGGAATAATAGTATCTGGCCTAAAGGAAGGTGATACACTGGGTTGCATGAAGGAAGAAATCCTGAGAAGAAGATTACTTTTGTAATTGCTTTATTTCTAATATTCCTTGTTTGCATCAGTGGAATATTTTATTGATTCGTTGTTTGTATATTTTATGGGGAGATTTTTTTTTTGTTTGTTTTTGTTTCTTTTGCATCTTGCTCAAGTAATTCTCTAGCTGGATGCCATTCTTACCAGTAGCCAATGAACTGTAAAGTAGAAAGACCTGTTTATTGGACAGATTTGATGATAATGATGGTGATAGTGATGGTGGTGGTGGCATTGGTTGTGGGGGTTTGTATTTCTAGGATGATATCCCAAACAACATGGGAATGGGGGTAAAGGACATTTAGGATGTTTGCTCAGGTTACAAGAACTTGGATTCTCTTGACAGGCTTACAAAGGCAAAAAGATTTAAGTGTTCTACTCAGGGACACCAATTTCTAGCTACAGTTGCAAGTAATAAACCCCTGACCAAATCGGTCATTATTCCAGATCGTTTATTGACTGTAGAGGCCATA
The DNA here is from genome assembly GCF_006345805.1 of Octopus sinensis. Classification (NCBI taxonomy): domain Eukaryota; kingdom Metazoa; phylum Mollusca; class Cephalopoda; order Octopoda; family Octopodidae; genus Octopus; species Octopus sinensis. The sequence continues at coordinate 65,656,208 of NC_043006.1, forward strand.
TATATATATGTAGACACCATATATATATATGTAAAGATAGATATAGATATATACAAATAAAAATGCTAGTTTTAAAGTCTCTGTAAGAGATCAACACAGTAGTTTGTACTGACAAGTAATATTTGTTGCCACTTCAACATGGTTGTCTGTTCAAATGGACTCTACTGCGATTTTTTAAACCCAAGAGGACATCACCTTTAGCTGGTTAACGATGGAGAGTGGCATCCGATAAATTACAAGCAGAGGAGTGAACCCCTACCACCTTCTATATATATATTGAGAGAGAGAGAGAGAGAGAGAGAGAAAGGGAGAAAGAGAAAGTAGAACTAGGGCATTTTGTTTCATTATTAGGATGGTCTTCGTGTGTCATTTATTTTTCTTGTGCATAAAAAGAAATGGTTTATTGAACTATATTCATATATTGATCTGTCTTTTAAATAAATCTATTTCTTTTAAACATGGCTAATTTTGACTAAAAGGTTGGTTTAAACATCTTACCTCTTTCATCCTGAAAGTATTCTTCGTTTATTTTTTATTTGGAACTTCCTCACATGTTCACACTCGCAAATCCATGTCTCTCTGCTGTTCATCATTATTTAATTCTCTCTCTCTCTCTATCTATCTATCTATCTATCTACCAAAGAGAGATAGTGCTTACAGTTGTGAATCCCTTTTGTTTTGTCTTGCTGAGGATTAACCAACCTCTGTCGTGCTGGTGCCATGAGAAAAGGCACCCAGTACATGGCAACAGGAAGGGCATCCAGCTGTAGCAACCAAGCCAAACGTGCGTACAAGCATGAGTCTATGACAGTAGCAGGTCTCAATAAGAACTAACTTGAACAACAACAAACATGCAAAGCAGACATAAAATTATATTGATCATGAAGGCCAAACTATGTTTAACATGTTAACTGCCACAGCCTGTGATCGGAACTTATTGGTGATGCCACATATTTTCAGTCACATTGCATACTGTTCAATACTCATGTTTTTGCATTTTTACAATATTTCATAATTAAACTTTAATAATATTTAGCACTCATGTTATTTAAATATCCTTGAAACTATGTCAGAGATACAGAATGTAATATTTTCTTAAATCATGAAAATGCACTGGTGGTGCATATGATGGTTCGAAATAGCACCCAATTTTACCTTCCAACCACATACTGCAATCTTTAAGAATGACTCACAATGTAGTATGGGGTATATAATTGTTGGGTGGGAAAAAGAAAAAGACTTGATAGTCATATTTGGAGCATTCTAGATTGTAGGTTTGTTCCAGTTTTGTTTGGGACAGTCTGGATAGTTGTGGCATCTTGGACAAGTGTATTTTACTATAGCCGTGGACTGACCAATGCATAGTGAGTGAATTTAGTAGATTAAAACTGTACTGGAGCTCATTGTTTGGGTGTGTATGCACACACACACACATATATATATATATAGTTGAAATTTACAGAAAAGTAAAAATTGAACACAGGTGTATGTGTATATCATCATCATCATCATCATCACGTGACCGACCAGACCATCAGATGTTGTTACACATTGCTGGTCACAATGCGTTCGCATTGTTTTAGCCTTCGAATGACGCCACCCCGCTGGCTAAGCGAGCAGGCCAACAGAAGAAAGAGTGAAAGAAAGAGTACAGCAGGGATCACCACCCCCTGCCGGAGCCTCGTGGAGCTTTTTAAGGTGTTTTCGCTCAATAAACACTCACAACGCCCGGTCTGGGAATCGAAATCGCGATCATACGACCGCGAGCCCGCTGCCCTAACCACTGGGCCATTGCGCCTCCGTATGTGTGTGTATGTATGTATATATATATATATATCTATATATATATATATATATATATATATGTTGAGAGAGATTATATATAAAGGCGCAGGAGCGGCTGTTTGGTAAGAAGCTTGCTTCTCAACCACATGGTTCTGGATTCAGTCCCACTACTCTGCACCTTGGGCAAGTGTCTTCTAGTATAGCTTCAGGCTGACCAACACCTTATGAATGGATTTGGTAGACGGAAACTGAAAGAAGCGCATTGTATATACAAACACAAACACACACACACACACATATATATATATATATATATACACACTCATACATATGTATCATCGTCATCATCGTTTAATGTCCATTTTCCATGCTAGCATGGGTTGGACGGTTCGACCGAGATCTTGGAACCCAGGAGGCTGCACCAGGCTCCAGTCTGATCTGTCAGTGTTTCTTCAGCTGGATGCCCTTCCTAACGCCAACCACTCCGTGGCGATATATACACACACACACACACCACACACACACACACACACACACACAAACACAAACACATGTGTGTGTGTGCATGTACACTCATGCGTCTGTGTTTGTCCATCCACCATCGCTTAGCAACCGATGATGGTGTTACACATTGCTGGTCACAATGCGTTCGCATTGTTTTAGCCTTCGAATGACGCCACCCGGCTGGCTAAGCGAGCAGGCCAACAGAAGAAAGAGTGAAAGAAAGAGTACAGCAGGGATCACCACCCCCTGCTGTAACTTAGCAGTTTGGTAAAGCAGACCGATAGGATAAGTACTAGGCTTACAGAGTATAAGTCCTGCAGCTGATTTGTTCGACTAAAGGCGGTGCTCCAGCATGGCCACGGTCAAATGACTGAAACAAGTAAAAGAATACACACACTCATATACATGTATGCTTGTATGTGATCCTAGCGTATGTATGTGGGTGGAAGCTTACTTCTTGATAGTCCGTTAGTTTGTTTACATCCTTGTAACTTAGCAGTTCAACAAAAGAGTCTGATAGAATAAATACCAAACTTAAAAAGAAAAATAAACAGCAGGGTTGCTTTGTATCTGCAAAGAAGGAACTCTGAATCTGATCCAGATTCTATTAACAGAGTAAACTCCACTAACGACAATCAAGATGTTGAGTGAAACTGGGGACATGTTGGATCTGTGCACCTGTGCAGTTGACATGTCCTTAGAAACACCAGGAGACACTGTGTATGCCAGACAGATGTAACCCATAGTATAGCAGGAAAACAAACTTTAGCATTGTGGTTGTTGTAAGTTTAGTGGTTAGAGTGTTGCGCTGATGATCACATGATCTTAGTTTCAGTCCCTGGACCAGGATGCACATTTTCATTCTAAGCAAAACACTTCATTTCACGTTGCTCCAGTCAACTCAACTGTAAATGAATAACCTTGCAAAGGACTGGCATCCCATCCATGGGAAGTGTTGTGATCTCAGCCATTTATACAACATAGAAACTGTGTAACAAGCCCAAAAAGTCCTAGGACCTGAGACTCTAATGTCCAACAGTTGATGATGATGATGATGATGATTGCAGTGATAACCTTATATATCATCTTTATGACCTTCTTCTTGTGTGTCATGTACATGACGAAATTCTTCTGCATGTAGTTGATTGCCAACCCTGAAATGGAAAGAGAAAAATGTTAACAGAAAGCTATCAACTGAAGCAGCTTCTTGTCTAAGCCAATTAACAGAAGTCAATTAAATCTAATTAGTTGTAATAAGTCTTGGAAGTAATTTTATAATTTGCACAGAGTGGTCTTTTTACACTTGAAGTTGTATTCATTGATAAATGTGAGCTTTGTGGTTTAGTGGTTTTTGCTGTTCATCCACAGGTCAAATATTCAAAGGTCTTCCAAGCATGACCATCACCTCTTTTTGGGGCTATCTGGAACCTAATTCCTCTAATATGTTCTTTGCTTTTTGAAATGGTGCAATTTGAGGGAAATTTGACTGCTGTTTCTGATAAATCAAGTGGCCATATAGCATCCCTCATCAGCTTGTGGTTGGTGTGTGTGTGTGTGTGTGTGTGTGTACAGGCATGGGTTCCGGAAATAATGAACCAACTAGTTATTCTTACTAAATTAACTTATGTTTCTCTCTCTCTCCTATCTTCACACATGTCCTGGGTAAGACATCAGACTACATCCTGTGATGAGGCTCCAGGTCTTCATTTCAGGAATCTGGGGGAGTGTGGAGTTAACATTGGTTACCACTTCTCCCAAGTCCTCTCTGGAACCAGGATGAAAGTACCTATCAAGGACCCTACTTTATAGGTCTTATACAAAGGTGGGAGGGCTGAAAAGTTCCTGGCTTTGGATAAAAGAAAATACAGGAGGATCAGTTAATTATGATTGTATTCACCATATTCCCCTCCAAGATCCACACACTTATTGCAGTGGTCCTTCAGTTTTTCTAAGCCCTATAAAAGACCTCATTGTTTTTCACTCTCTTCTTTAAATCTAAGTAGTCACATAGGTCCTCTACTACAAGAATCTGCTCTGTCCCACCCCTTTTCTCATTCCTTAAACTAACATAAAACACCCCCACCACTTCATCAGGTTTCACAATCTTGTGAGGTGCTTGGTGACCTCACTGGTGCTGCTGTCACTCCAAAAACAAAGTGTACCCAGTACTCATTCTGAAGAGGTTGGCTTTGGGAAGAGCATCTTGCTCTAGAGACCATGCCAAAGCAGACACTCACTATGATGCAGTCCTTAAAACCCCTGGATCTTGTTGAACCTTGCAACCCATGCCAGCACTGAATGATGAAGTTGATATATCCTGTATCTCCTGCTGCTCAAACTATCCCTATGCACTGACCACTGTATTCATTCGTCCCCAGAATATCAACCCCACCCCCCTGAAATTCCCTTATCCATATTTTTCCTGCTGTTGTTGAATTGAATGTCAGCCACATCAATCTAACTGACCTGGGGGAGCCTGTAAAAGTCCTCACCTCTTCACTCTCTGCAAATATCAATCTGTTAATCTATCAATTTCTCTACGTGCATAAATCTGTGTATATATGTGTAGACACAACACACACATACACACATTGTTTGTGCAGAATTGGTTATGTTCTCTAGCGGAAATGTTACCATGCCAGGTGAAATGCTTAGCACTATTTTATCTGACTTCATGTTCTAAGTTCAAAAGGTTGGCTTTGCCTTTCATCCTTTTGGGGGTCGATAAATTAAGCACAAGTTTCATACTGGGGTCAATCTAATTGACTGGTCCCCTCTCCAAAATTTTCAGACTTTGTGCCAAGAGTAGGGGGAAAAAAAAAAGAATTGGTTATGTTCTACATAGAATGCAAAAGATGCCTATGAATCTGACACACAGGACTGGGTAATTTCGTCAGTTAGGTTCTGTATGGAACTATTGTTGTGGTCCACAGAGTTTAATGTAAATTAATCTTGAGATTGAGCAGTATGACCCTGCATAGGTCTGATGTAGATGGGTCATTTAACCAATTTCACTCACGAGGCTATGGTGGAAGTCACACTTGCTTAAGGTGGTCCCTAGCAAGATTGAACCTGAGATCTTTGGCCACAAAGCCAACTCGCATACATCTTGCACTTTGGTTTTTTCTGCTTTTTATTAAAAGATATTGAAATATTGTGAAATAATACCTTAGCGAGGTGGTAGAAAACCTTAGTGTGTGTGTGTGTGTGTGTGTGTGTGTGTGCGCGTGTGTCACTCTCTTTACTTGACTCTCATTTCATTACATTACATTCATATCTCATACAGATACACACATTCACACACATTTATACACACATTATGTTTCTCTTTCAAATGCGCGCGCACACACACACACACACACATACACACACACACACATACACACACACACACACACACACTCATACACACACACAATCTTTCTCTGTTTCTCTTTCAAATGCACACACACACACTCACGTACGTACACACACTCACACACACACACACACTCAAACTACATCTTCATCATTTTGTTCCTGGTTCTTCTACTTTTACCTCTGCTTCTCCATCTTATTGGTTCTTCTTCTCTTCTTTTGCTACTTCTGCACCTTCCTTCATCTTCTCACCCCTCTAACCTCCTTGCTTTCATTCTCTCTCTCTCTCTCTCTCTATCTCTCTCTCTCTCTCCTTCATCTTACCCATTCTTCCTCTCTTCCAATCTCCTACATGGCTGATAACATTTATTACACAGCTCAATTTTCATTTAGTTTTCTGTTTGCTTCTTGTTGTTGATGCTGTTGTTGTTACTTTGGTCAATTGTTTCATTTCTGATGCAACTAATTGAACAACAGAATTGGTCAGTTTTTATTTCATTTTCGTTGGTTTTTGTTGTTTGTTTCGGTAGTGATGGTGGTGGTGGTGGCAGTGGTAGTGATGGCAGGAAGGTGATATACTGGCATTCACTGCCCCACTCTTTTTCTCTCCCACCCCCATATATGTCACCTTGTCAGCTGTGTTGTCAAGGCAACTTTTACTCTCATTCACTTTCACCACTACCACCACCCACCACTACTGCAACCACCATTACCATCTACCACCAACACCACAATCTCTACCATCACCACCACCACTACCATCACCACCACCACCATCTCTACTACCACTCTCGCCTCTATCTCCATCACCACCTACACGATCTTCTTCATTACCACCACACCTCCATCACTGCATCCTCTGGTGCTGTTTATTCTCAAACAGTAGCTGTTGGTCAGTGTTTGAAACTCCTAATATGCCAAGTCTCTCCCCCCCCCCTTTCTTTTAAAGAAAAAAGATCCTAATAAAAAAATGACTCTGGAATTCCTTCTGGCACTGTCACAATCCCTACCAATGTGATAATGCAATCTGGGCCCCATCAGGGCTCACCTGAACTAAAGAACATAATCACACCCTCTTTTGACTTACATTCCACAACCCCACAGACAATAATTAGTACAACAACAACAATTGTAATTTGCTCACTAAATGAGCAAAACATCCCATTTACTCTCCTCACTGGACCTCATCTTCCACATCACATCACACCCCTGTTAATACTTGATTTATCATTGCCATACCACCACTGTCACTACCACTAACACTGTCACTGCTACCACCACCATTACAACCACAGCTGCTGCTTCCACCATCACTGCCACCTCCATCATCAATACTGCTATCACTACCACCACCACCACCACTGCCATCACCACCACCAGTGTCACTGTTGCTGCCACCATTATATCATTACGTCTCCAAGAGACCATCTCCACATCCCAGCTACATCATTCTGCCATTGCTTAATAGCACTTCTTCTCCACCCATTATAGAGACTCTCCCTCCACCTCTGCTCTCCCACCCCTACCTAAAACAAAGGGTCAACCCTATTAACGATGCATTCTTTCCTTCCTTTCTAACATCTGTGCTTCTTGGGCCATCACATGGCCTCTTCTTTTACCTATGCTACATGTTATTGTCATCATCACCATTACCACATGTTGCGGACACTGATATTCTACATCAGTGCTATCCTCCTCCTCCTCATCATCATCATCATCATCATCATCACTAACCACTGTTGCCATCATAACTATCACCCCCCCCATCATCATTATTATTGTCACCCTTGACATCATCATTATCATCATCATCCCCATTGCTGTCATTTTATTCAAGGACTTGCCATGTCCTTGCCCTATGTTTCTAGTTTAATTAATTCATTCATTCCTTTAATTACTATCACCACCACCATCATCATCATCATCACTGTGAATGTCATCAACAAGAACAGTTGAAGCAGCAATTGTCATCATACTATTATTCCTCTGTTGTTACTGTCATTATTGTTTAACCCTTGGTCAGCCCAAGGTGCCATGCAGTGGGGCTGAACCCAGAACCATTTGGTTTAGAAGCTGAGTTCTAAACTATACATCTATACCTGCACCTTTGTATTTCTGTTTAGTTTCTGTTGTTGAAGTGTGAAACTCTCAACGCTATACATAGAACTGTGGTTGTGACACCACCACTCCACTGGTTAGTCAGTGTTAAGGGCACTGCACTTGACCCTTTGCAGGGCTTCTGATAGCATTGGAAGAGACAGAGGAGGGTGTCCCCAATCTGAATTCTTGTAGCAGGGGGGGATTCTACTAAAGCTGTGGTTCATCGTCATCATTATCATCATCATTAAATGTCTGTTGTCCATGCTGGCATGGGTTGGCATGCTGAAAGCTGCACCAAACTCCAGTCTGATTTGGCATGGTTTTCCACGGCTGGATGCCCTTCCTAATGCCACCACTCCGAGAGTGTAATGGGTGCTTTTACTTGCCACTGGCACAGGTGCCATTTGTGTAACACCAGGGTACGCTTACATACCTCCAGCACAGGAGCCAATATGTGTGACACTGGTATCCGCCACGACTGCGATTTTCATTGGCTTGATGGGTCTTCTTCTCTTCTCAAGCATGACATAATGCCAAAGGTCTTGGTCATTGCCTCCATGAAACCCAACACTTGAAAGGAATTTGGCCACTTTGCCTTGATCAGGCCCAATGTTCGAAAGGAACTCAGTCACTTTGCCTCAACCATTTTTTGCCTGTGGACTCTTTTGATCCTTATTTCACTCTACTGGACCTTCACAGCCATTCACTGTCTTTATAAAAAAAAATCCTCTTCTATTTTAGCATTTAAACCAGTGGTGCTCAACCATTTTTTGCCTATAGATCCTTTTGATCCCCATTTCACTCTACTGGACCTTCACAGTCATTCACTGTCTCTATAAAAAAATCCTCGTCTATTTTTATAATTAAATATCAGTAGGGATTTTATTAAGAAATGAAAATATTTTGTGTATTATGGAAGTAGAAGTAATTTATTGTGGATAAATTTTAATAAAAGAATCTTATATAGACTCCCAAAGGACATATTGGACCCTGGCCAAGAACCATTGATTTAAACCAACCATGTCCAGCCCAAACATTCTACCTGTCGTATCCCAAACCAGCCAGGTTTGGCTTCTCACACCTACCCTACCAAGCCATTCTAACAATATACAATGATACCATCAAAATTTTGAAGCCATCAGATAATGCATGATTAGTTCAAAACTATGTAAATAAAAGAACCTTATGTTTGACAGAATGATCTGGATGCTAAAGAGTTAACCTTTTTGTCATTGTAATCAGTTTATTGCACATAAATTTAAGCAACAAAATCTTATATGGAGCCCCAAGGGTCATATGACACCCCAGAGTCATGGGGCCCCTGGCTGAGAGCCACTGCACTAAAGGCACCCGAGGACGAAAGGATGGGTTAAATCTCCAGGCCGAATAGGCCAGGGTTGAATTGGAATGCTGAATGCAAAAATGCTGGAATAGATGCTGTAATGGTGAAGGCATTCAGCCTAGCAGTTACGCTGTTGCACTTTCAATCATAAGGTCATAGTTTCAATTCCCAGACTGGGCAGTACATTGTGTTCCTGAGGAAAGTTCTTTGTTTCACATTGCTCCAGTCCACTCAGCTGTAAATGAGATCCAGCAATAGCTGGGAAGTCAATCCTGTGATGGACTGGTATCTCATCCAGCGGGGGAATGAAAAGTAGGTTAAGCTCCAGCCTTTTATGTCCTGGACTTCACAATGGACCTAAGAACCTGCAAAACGTTACGTTCGATGCTCCCAACAGTTTGCTAAACTAGACTGGTCCGTTTGTCATTTATTGACTTTGATGGGTCAATGATCCGGAAGTTGTTTTGGCTGAGATTTGAACTCAACATACAAAAAAAAACAGAATAAGGACTTGAGCTGCATTTTGTCTGATGCTCTAATCACTCTGCCAATTTGCTGCCTGCTGTGTGAGGCAACAACAAGAACCACAACTGCAACTACAACACTGTCCTTAAGATATTATGTGTACAACTACCACCAAACTACTATCACCACAACTACCACTACTATCATAATCAACACCCCTGCCACTACTACCACCCCTACTACTACTACTACTACTACTATTACCACCATTACCACTACTACTATCACCACCACCACCGCTAATACTACCACCAATACCTACAACCACTGTCACCACCACCGACACCATTACACCCACCACCACTACCCTATCATTATACACCTTCAAACATCATCATTCATTTATCGTAGCCTCGATGTTTCATTATATCACACAACTCTATCATCACCAGAGTGTGTCTTCCAAAATACATCCGACAACAACAACAACAACACCAACAACAACATAAGTAAATAAGTGTGTAAATGAGTATCTCTGTTGATTGGAGTCATTAAAAGCTGCCATAATTGGCTGAATTATGCTCAGTGTGTGATATAGCAAGTAATTTGCTGGAAAATATTGATTATTTCATTTGTTAAAAACAAATAAATATATCAAATTGGATTAATCATCATCAGCATCGCCATCCTCCTCCTCATCATCATCATCATCAACAGCAGCACCACCACCACTGCCGCCGCCGCCGCCTTTGTCATCACCAGCAACATAATCATGATCATAATCATCATCACCATCATTATCATCATCATCATCACCATCACCATCATCACTATCATTGTCAACAACAGGAATGGCATAAGCAGCAGTTATTATCAGCACTAATTATTCCGCTGTTGTTATTGTTTAGCCCTTGGCCAGTATGTCCATCCCTCCCACCCTATTCAAACAGACCCATGATAAAAAGAGTTCCAACTGTGACCATCCTGTTTTCTTTTTATTTTATACATGATGTATATAATATTTTTGCATATCATGACTATATTTTCCAGTCTGTTCTGTATTTTCTTTTTAAGATAGATAGTTGAAGTGATTTTAGGGAGATTTGGCTGTTATTTCTAGCGGATCTTAGTACCACATTGCAATTATCATTTTTAGCTTGTCATCATTGTTTCATTGTTATTATTTGAGGCAAATCCTGCTGAGGTCGACTTTGCCTTTCATCCTTTCAGGGTTGATTAGATTATTACCAGTTACACACTGGGGTCAGTGTAATCGACTTACCTGCCTCCCTACAAATTTCAGGCTTTGTGCCTATAATAAAAAGGATTGTTATTATTTGGGAGAATCTCAAAGTGGCAAGCTGGCAGAATTGTTAGCACACTGGAGGGAATGCTTAGTGGTATTTCATTTGCTGTTGATGATGATGTTACATTCTGAGTTCAAATTCTGCTGAGGTCGACTTTACCTTTCATCCTTTTGGGGTTGACTAAATAAGTACCAGTTATGCACTGGGGTCGATGTAATCGACTTAATCTCTTTGTCTGTCCTTGTTTGTCCCCCTATGTTTAGACCCCTATATATATATTTACAGAAATATATATATACTTCAAAACCTTAAGAAATCAAGAAACCCTAAACAAATTTAACCCTCTGTGTGTGTGTGAAGGTATGTAGCCTAGTGGTTAGGTGTGTTGCACTTGCAATCATGAGATCATGAGTTCATGGGGTTTCGATTCCCAGATTGGCTGCATTTTGTGTTCTTGAGTAAAACACTTCATTTCATGTTGCTATGCACTAGCCTTCCAATCAGGGTGAATGTCGGCCTGCTTGCTTAGCCAGTGGGGTGGCATCATTCAAAAGCTAAAACTTTGCAAAGCACATCATGACCAGTGATGTATAACAGCATCTGATAATCTAATCAATCACATGATATACATGTGTGTATATATATATATGTGTGTGTGTGTGTGTGTGTGTGTGTGTGTGTGTGCGTGTGTGTGTTGGACCTCATGGAGGCAATGATCGAGACCTTTGGTATTATGTTGTACTTGAGAAGAAAACCCATCAATCCATGCAAATTGGGACCCATGGTGGTGGTATATAAATGCACCCCAGTGTCATGCAAATGGCACCTGTGCCGGTGGCGTGTAAAAGCACCCATTGCAGGAAGGGTGTACAGCCATAGAAAACCATGCCAAATCAGATTGGAGTCTGGTGTAGCCTCCCAGCATGACAGCCCAGTCAAACCATCCAACCCATGCCAGCATGGACAATGGACATTAAATGAGGATGATGAGGATGTGTGTGTATATATATATAGTTATTTTGAGGATACAGATATCTCTTAAAAAGGGATGTTAACATCCAAGCTTCATCTTATACAATAATCCCTTGACTACTGCTGGTATTATGTTCCAACTGCCCCCCCCCACGATAGATGAAAATCTGCAAAGTAGAAACAGTACAGTACTTTATATTTATTTTATTATTTTTATAATTTGTATATATTTATTTTATTATATATGCAAAACAAGACCATGGAAGAATCAACGTAAGCTTAAATAATAAACCGCAGTTGTTGAACCCTGATATGGCGAAGGATTACTGTATTTTGAAGAAGCATTCAGGAGTCCAGTATTACTTAATAGTATTGGTATTTATCGTTTAATAATAGGCACCAATTAAGTATATTATGGAGTTCGATGGTTGTTTTGCTTCGATATATATAGGTATATTCCAATACAGTATATAAGAAGAAAATGGAGAGTTTTAACAGATAAACATCAATTTATTAACATATTGTTAATTCTCTCTCTCTCATATATATATATATATATATATATATATATATATATATATATATATATATATATATATATATATATATATATATATATATATATATATATGCATATATATATATATATATATATATATATGCATATATATATATATATATATATATATATATGATATATATATATATTATATTATATATATAATATATATATATATATGCATATATATATATATATATATATATATATCTATATATATATATGATATATATATATATATATATATATATATATATATATATGCATATATATATATATATGCATATATATATATATATATATATATATATATATATATATATATATATGCATATATATATATTATATGCATATATATATATATGCAATATATATATATATATATATATATATATATGCATATATATATATATATATGCATATATATATATATATATATATATATATATGCATATATATATATATATGCATATATATATATATATGCATATATATATATATGCCATATATATATATATATGCATATATATATATATATATATATATATATATATATATATATATATATATATATATATAGATATATATATATATATATATATATATATATATATATATATGCATATAATATATATATGCATATATATATATATATGCATATATATATATATATATATATATATATATATATATATAGCATATATATATATATATATATATATATGATATATATATATATATATATATATATATATATATATATATATATATATATGCATATATACATATATATATATATTATATGCATAATATATATATATATATATATATATGCATATATATAATATATATATATATATATGCATATATATTATATATATATATATATATATAATATGCATATATACATATATATATATAATATGCATATATACATATATATATATATCATATATATATATATGCATATATACATATATATATATATATATATATATATGCATATATACATACATATATGTACATATATATATGCATATGTGGGCAGAGGACGTCACAAAATGTGTACAACAAAAAATACGAAGCACGAGTACATGGAACATGAACTATTCTTTCAAACAATGAAAGACACAAATGGGAAACAAAACAAACAACATAAAGAACGACCCTTCATCAGTTGTTGGCTGTTTTTCTAGTCTCATATTTCGAGCATTTAACAACAATATATGCTTTCAATAAAACAGTTGCTCCTGCAAAGCAAATTAAATAAAATTTGGGATTTTGCAGAGGGTCAAAATTGGTAACACAAACAGTACAATATAAACATGTTTTGTTACTGCTTATTTTTTACATATTGTTATGTTGCTTCAGGTTCTGTTTACTGTTGTTGGACTACAGGTCAATCCTGATCCATGGCTTTGCTTTTCATACAGAGCATATGTAAGATTATGTTATTCAATGCATCTTTTGTATCATTAAAGACTATAGGGTGTAATGCAATGGAGATTTTGCTGTTGTTCCCAGCAGGTCAAGCTGCCATTTTACTCATTAAGTTATTTATGTTGCTTTGATGTTTTCTTGAATATTGTGTCTTTTGTTTCAGGTGCAGTTTTAAAGGTGGTACGTCCAGAAGCCAATGGGAAAAAAATTAATGAATATTTCAAGGTTTGTCATCTTCATTATTATCTGTTCAGTAAGTTCTGTGTGTGTGTTTATATGTTCCCTAAGCATGTTTCACTATTGTGGCTATTTGCATCCTCTGCAGTGGGTGCTCATTGTGCAATTGTATGCAGATCTGCAATAGTTCTTCAGGGGAACTTTATTGCTTTATGTTTCTATAGTTTGTCCTATATTTGTTCTGTATATCACAACCGGTAATACTATTAGGTACAGCAGCAACCACACCACTTTACTGGAAGTAAACTTGATGTGTGTGTATGTGTGTGCATGCGTGCATACGTGGCTTAGTGGTTAGGGTGTCGCACTCATGATTGTAAGATTGTGATTTCACTTCCCAGATCAGGTGATGTGTTATGTTCTTAAGCAAAACACTTCACTACATGTTGTTCCAGTTCCCCAACTGGCACCATTTCAGCCACTGCTATCTACTCATGTAAAATGAGAGACGGCTTTGAATCTTCTCCACCACAATAAACCTGTTCCTATTCTTCCCATCATACTGTTTAACTCTTAAACCTCTCTCAAAAAGCCCTACCACCTATCCTATCTCCCTTCTAACTCAAGGGGGCTTTTTGATTTTGTGGACTCACTAACGCTGGCGCCATGAGTAAAGTACCCAGTACATTTTGTAAAGTGGTTGTTGTTAGGGAGGGCATCTGGCCCTAGAAACCAGGCCAAAGCAGGAATACTGGAGCAAGAGTTGGTCTTAATGACCAATTGGGTCCTTCTAAATCATCCAACTCATTGTATCAAGGAAAGTGGACTTAAAAAGGATGCTGATGCATATTATATACAATACATATTATATTGTATCTGTGTGTGTGTGTGTGTGTGTGTATACACATATTTATATATGCTTGTGTGTGTGTATATAAATACATACACAAATACACATATGCACATAGGTAGTTGGTGGTGGGGGGGAGAGAAATGTATGTGTATATAAAATGATTATATATATGTGTGTATAAATATATATGTATTCATGTACGTATGTTTATTATATATTTATTAATTCCATCAGTTATCAGTTTACCTATTTACTCTGTCAAATTTCAATGGTGGATCAAGAATTTAATGGCGTTTCTTTACTGTAATGAATTTCTACAGCTTCTCATCTCTCTCTCTCTCTCTCCCTCCCTCTCTTTCTTTCTCTTTCTATCTCCTCTCTCTCTCCCTCTCTTTCTCCCTCTATCTCCTCTCTCTCTCTTATCTGGCTAAACTGCAATAACTTTCCATCACAACACAACCACCTCCATCGCCACTACATGTTTTCTACCAACACCACTGCCAGCATTACTGCTTCTTCCCATGGCCATCCCCACCAATGCCTCACCCCTCCTTCACAACACTTTCCATTCACCCTTCTTCCACATACTCTACTCCCACCAAATAGATAGGCTCCACTATTCACATCCTGCTTTGTAACCAACCCTCAGTATGTGTGTGTGTGTTTGAGAGAGTGTATGTGTATTTGTGTGTGTGGAGAGGGAGAGAGAGAGAGAGAAAGAAAGAAAGAAAGAAAGAGGTCTTTTCTGTGTGGATTAAATTAGTATTCAGTATATTTGAAAGAAATTTCACTCCACTAATAAATGGAGGAGGGAATAAGTGATACAGTTTTGTTTAGTAATTTATGAAGTGCGTGATGTTTGGGCCTTCATTCATTCATTTATTCATTCACATAGGTATGAGTGCAAGTGTGTGCATACTTGTGTGATTACTTGTGCAGATGTGCAATCTGTTGAATGCAGCATACTGTCAGATTAAGCCATGCACCAGAAACACAGCCCTGCACTCTGAAGAACTCACTCACACTCGTGTATGCAAGCTCCAGTGTGCACTCACACTCAGATACACTAAGCTATACTGAAGCACATTTGCAGTCAGAAGTTGCTTACTCAATCTCATGTGTTGAGTCAGAAGCTACACTCAAGGTCACAGATACAACCAGAACCAGCACTTACACTCATATCGCGACTCAGAGATGTCTTTTTTTCTATTATTTGCTTCAGTTGTTGGACTGTGGCCATGCTGGGGCAATGCCTTATAGGATTTGAGTCAAACAAGTGATGCCCGGTATTTATTTTCCTAAAGCCTGGTTCTTATTCTTTTGGTCTCTTCTGCTGAACCCCTAAGTTATGGGGACATGAACAAACCAACTCCAGTTGTCAAGCAGTGGTGGGGCCAAATACAAAGACAAACCCACGCACACACACACACATGACAAGCTTTCATCAACCCATGTGAAGAATGCACCTTGGAGCTTGCATACATGACTGTGTGACACTCACCCAAGGTGCCATGCAGTGGAACTGAACTAGGAACCATGTGGTGAAGAAACAGACTTCTTACCACACATGCATTCAAACTCAGAAAACCATCCAAAAGTTTACACTTAATCTCACATTGTCACTCATAAGCACTTTCTTAACCCTACATAACCAATGAGTGACCACTCACACTCCATCAGTTATGACGACGGGGGTTCCAGTTGACCCAATCAATGGAACAGCCTGCTTGTGAAATAAACATGCAAGTGGCTGAGTACTCCATGTAGTTCGCAGGGTCATTCAGCATGGCTGGTCCTTTGTATTGCAAGTGCTACTCACTTTTGCCAGCTGAGTGGACTGGAGTAACGTGAAATAAAATGTCTTGCTCAAGCACACAATGTGCTACCAGGAATTGAACTCAGGAGCCAAATAACCCAAACCACTAAATGCCTTCACAAAATGAGAAGCTTTTCTACTCTAGGCAGAAGACCTGAAATTTTGTGGGTGGGGGCCAGTCAATTCGATCAACCACAATATGCAACTGATACTTAATTTATTGACCTCGAAAGGATGAAAGGCAAAGTCGACCTTGGTGAGATATGAACTCAGAATGTAAAGACAGATGAAATACTGCTAAGCATTTCGCCTGGTGTGCGAACGTTTCTGCCAGCTCGCTGCCTTCTTCCCAAAATAAGAATATAATATCTTTGTCATTTTCAAGCTGGTATCTGTAACATAAGATATCTGTAATCCTTTTGTTACTGTATTTCTCTTGAAATACATTGACTTTCATTCAATTAATTTTGAAATTAATGAAGAATTTAGTAAAATAATTTTGTTGTTATTAAGTTGGTGTTTGAGACAGTAATTTTGATGGAAGTTATTGATTCTGATCACTTTAAAACATGAAGTAGGTATCATAGAATCAAGGGCAGCCTCAGATGGGTTGGTATCCAAAGGGGTTAATTAAGGTTATGATGGAATGTTTTAATTTAAATATGACCAGTTTTTGAATCAGAAGTTTTGTATCATAAGACAGAGAGTGGGCGGGCTCAAGTGAGCTCTTGGAAATAGTCAAGAATTTGATTTTTCATTACTAATCCATTGCCTTTGGAACTGGGAGTAGTAGCAGTATGGAAGCAGGTGCTGTAACTGTGTCCCTGCATTTACCATTTCTTGCTGATTCCCTACTGTTCCTGGCAAATGATCCCTTTGCACCGTTTACGTGACAACTCTCCAACCTATGAATCTGTTTTGGGCAGTTGAGGGTTTTACGAGGTCAGAATGCAAATCCTACCTCAACACCTTTAAGCCATTAGCATTTAAACCAGCCATATCCAGTCAAAATATTCCGTCTGCTCTATGTTCAAACTGACCAGATCTGGCTTCTTACACCTACCTAACAGTGTCATTCTAAAAGTAAACAATCACATCATCGAAATATCAAAGCTATAAGTTAATGCATGATTAATTCAAATATGCATAGTTGGCGTTAGGAAGGGCATCCGACTGTTAAAACCATGCCAAGTCAGCTCCTCAGCTTAGCAGTTTTCAGTCAAACCGTCCGGCGCATGCCAGCATGGGAAACAGACGTTAAATGAAATAGGCATTATGCTAGACAGAATAACCTGAATGCTAAAAGGTTAAGTTGCCTTTTACAACACAAGAGGAAATGTTGGGTTTATTCTTTGACATGCTGGTCCCCACACAGCACAAGAACAGTGTAAAATGAAGTGTCTTGCTCAAGGACACAACACACCGCCCAGTCTGGGAGTTGAACCTATGATCAGATGATCATAAGTGCAACACTGTAACCACTAGGCCACATTCTTTCACATGGAAGAATTTATTTCAATTTCCAAACCTGAATACTTTAAAACAAGAGATTTCTTTATGGTAGAACATTCTAAAAATTAAGTTACCTTATTTGATGGTATATAGGATGTGTAGGCATATTAGACACACCCCAATTTCAACAGTAAATTTTACGGAAAAAGGAGTGTTTTGTGCATTAATTATTTTGATACTGACTCCCACCTGAGGCCACCCCTGGTTCTGTGATCAAATTACCCATTTTAAGTGGTGTCTAGAGTGAGTAAAATTCCTGAGATTGAAGTGATCTAAATTAAAATTTTTCATCAAAATTTCGTACTAATTAGTTCCTATCACCAGCTTAACAATAACATGGTTATTTCATTAAATTCCTCATTATTTTCAAAATTATTTGAAATGAAAGGTAATGTATTTCAGCTGAAATATGGTTACGAAAGAGTTAACTCTTTAGCATCCAGATCATTCTGTCAAATGTGAGGCTTATTTATTTACATAGTTTTGAATTAACCATGCATTATCTGAAGGCTTCAAGGCAGCAAGCTGGCAAAAGTGTTAGCAAGTTGGGTGAAATGCTTAGTGGTATTTCGTTTATCTTTATGTTCTGAATTCAAATTCCATTGGTCAACTTTGCCTTTCCTGTTTTCGGCATCAATAAGTTAAGTACCAGTTGTGTACTGGGGTCGATCTAATTGACTGGCCCCTTCCCCAAAAATTTTGGGCCTTGTGCCTAGAGAAAAAGAAAAAAAAAATTATCTGATAGCTTCAAAGTTTTGATGGTATCATTGTATATTGTTAGAATGGCTTTGTAGGGTAGGTGTGAGAGGCCAAACCTGGCTGGTTTGTGATACAACAGGTAGAATATTTGGGCTGGATATAGTTCTTTTAAATCATTAGTTCTCTCTGTATGGCATTTGGGAGCCCATATAAGGATCTGTAATCAAAATTTATCCACAATAAATTGCTTCTACTTCCACAATACACAAAATATTTTCATTTCTTAATAAAATTCCTACTGATATTTAATTATAAAAATAGAAGAGGATTTTTTTATAGAGACAGTGAATGACTGTGAAGGTCCAGTAGAGTGAAATAGGGATCAAAAGGATCTATAGGCAAAAAATGGTTGAGCACCACTGGTTTAAATGCTAAAGAATTAAAGCACGTAATATAGGCCCAGCTTCACACAGAATCCTGAGTCATTGTATTTTCATCATCATCATCATCATCATTGTTTAACATCTGTTTTCCATGCTGGCATAGGTTGGATGGTTTGACTGAGGTCTGGAAAGCCAGCAGCTGTACCAGGCTCCAATCTGATCTGGCAAGGTTTCTATGGCTGGATGCCCTTCCTAATGCCAACCACTCTGAAAGTGTAGTGGGTACCTTTTACATGCCACCAGCATGAGGGCCAGTCAGGTGGCCCTAGCATCGATCATGTTTGAATAGTGCTTTTCACGTGCTACCAGCATGGGAGCCACTCAGGGGGCACTGGGATCGATCACATTCGAATAGTCCTTATGTGCCACCGGCACGGGAACCAGTCAGGCAAACTTGGCATCAACCACATTCGGATGGTGATTTTTATGTGCCACCGGCATGGGGACCCAGTCAGGCAGCCCTAGCATCGACCACATTCAGATGGTGCTTTTTACGTGTCACTGGCACAGGAGCCAGTCAGGTGGACCTGGCATCAACCACGTTATTGGTAGTAGAGTGGAGTGTATAAATCCTCCACCATATGTGAATTGCTCTGTGAATGTGTAGCAAACCAGTGTTTGTGTACTTAGTATAGTGCCAACACCACATAAAAGTGCCTGTGTTGGTGCCATGTAAAAGTGCATATTGTCAGTGTCGTATAAATGCACCCATGTTGGTGCCGTATAAAAGTGCTCATGCTGGTTGCATGTAAAATGCACCTAGTACACACTGAAGTGGTTGGCATTAGGAAGGGCACCCAGCCATAGAAACCATGCCAAAATTGACAACTGGAATCTGGACAGCCCTACCTGCCCCAGTTGACCAGCTCCAGTCAAACCATCCAGTATGGAAAGCTGATGATGCTGATGTGCACCGTGAAGGTAATAGGTGTTGTAGGATTTGTGACTGACTAGCTACAGGTTAGCACAAGACTAGGGACAGGGCTTAAACAATGGAGCCACTTTGGTCAATTCTCTTGTTTCAAAGCAGAGCTAAAACCATTTGAAATGGATATGATATTTCAAAGGAATTGTCTTTTTTCCTACAGGCACAGTCTATCTTGAACTACATTATCCAATGTGATCTTCACTTTTTAAGACATCAGAGTGTTATAGGGGGCTGCTATTTCTAGCGTAGTAAAGTCACCATGAGTTTCATTATTATTACAGTACAAGGCATCAGATGACCTCGAATGCTGGCAAACATATTGAAGGCCCAGTTTTCAATTGGAATTGCTTGGGAAGGGCTCCATTGCCATTATCCTTAGAAATTGTTACTGCTGTCCCTTTAAATTGTAATTAACATGGTGGTAGTGATCAGTGGCCAACAGATGATGATGATGATGATGATGCTTGTCTTTTCTTTTTCTTTTCACAATTTATTAAGAACAGCAGAAAGCATAATTGGTCTAAAATTTTGTTTTTCATCATCTTTGGCTCTCAGTGCCATTGTCTATCTTTCTTCCTCTCTCTCTCTCTCTCTCTCTCTTTGTATATATATATATATATATATATATATATATATATATATATATAATATATATGTCTGTATATGTGCACACACACACACACACAAACACACGTGATCTGTCTTTTTGTCTTTGACTTATTTTGACTTATTTTTTCCCTCATATCTTCATCTCTTTTTCTGTGTGTGTTAGTGTGTACATGTGTGCGTGTGTACAAACACATATGCATACATACACATGTATATATATATGTATGTGTATATGTGTATGTATGTATATATATATTATATATATATATATATATATGTATGTATGTGTGTATGTATACATGCATATATATGTGTGTATGTATGTGTGTGTGTATATATATATATATATATACGCACATGTGTGTATTTATGTATGTATGTGTATATATATATATATATATATATATATATATATATATACACACACATATACATGTATATACATCTATGCATAATGTATTATATCTTTATATATAGCATTCTCTGATTGCCTCCCTTCTTGTCTCTCTCTCTTCCTCTTACACTCTATTACACCACCACCACCACCACCCATTCTCTCTCTATATCTGACTTCTGCCATTGGTCTTACCACTGACATGAAACTCAATACAACAACCTGTTTATTTCAATTTAGTTTCCTTTATTTTATTTTGTGTAAGTATGTGTATGGCTGTGCGCTTATGTGTCCCTGTATCTCTGTACAACTGTATATATAGGTGTGTGTTTGTGTGTGTATGCTGGTGCTATGTGTCTATCCCCCAGTATTTGTATGAAACTCTGTGTGTGTGTGTGTGTGTGTATGAGAGTGTATCTGTGTGTTCCAGACTTGCAACAAACTGCATTCCTGCCAAATCTCTTTAATTTTCCCCTTGTCCTTCCTTCCTTCTCTTCTCTGCTTCTCATACCCCTCTCCTCCACACTTTCCTAGTGCGCACACATACACACACACATTCAGTTATGTATATAGTCACGTGTGTGTATGTATATATATATATATATATATATATATATAAATGAACACATACACACACGCAGACTCGCATTCAGTTATGTATGTAGTCCTGTGTATATATATATATATATATGTAAGAACACATACACACACACACACATGTGCATTACACATACAGAAAGTGTTGTGCAGGTTTAACACATATACGCACACAATTGTTGTAGAGATGTATGCATTCATGTACAGCAACGGTATATTTAATATACAGTAACATCCAAAATTGCATATACATACATACACACACGCACACAAACCAGCACACTCGCACACATTTACTGTGCTCCTGTGTACCTTCCTCCACGGCCGCCATCACCCCTCACATCCACCCTGCTAATCCTGTTTCCTATTTATTTAGTGTTGATCACTGATTCAACTTCACATCTTTACAAGCATTACTACTGTAAGAGAACAACATCCTTGTGGACTCGTTTGTTTGTTATTTTTGATATGTGGGGATGTTGGGGGGTGTTGGAAGTGGTGGTGGGGGGGATAATTTTTGTTGCAAATTTATTTTGTAAGCGGAACAGTCAAAACATGCAAAATTTTTCTAAATGTCGACTTGTAACACTTTGCTTGTTGCTAAATAAATATTCCAGTGATGCGGGCTTGTTTCTTGGTTAGAAACCAATTCTCTTTCTCACACACATATTCTCTCTCTCTCTCTCTCTCTCTCTCTCTCTCTCTCTCTCTCTCTCTCTCTCTCTCTCTCTCTCTCTCTCTCTCTCTCTCTCTCTCTCTCTCTCTCTCTCTCTCTCTCTCTCTCTCACACACACACACACACAGGCTGGAAACCAAATTCTTCTTCCTACATATACATATACATGCATGCATGTATATATGTGTATATATGTATATATAAATGGTTAGTAACTAATTCTACTGCCTACACACACATATCTACTTGCATACATATACTAACACTTATGTATATGTATTCAAACACATGCACCCACACCCACATTTACATACATACGTACACATATAAAATTTTTTATATATATATGTTGTATGAATGTATAAGCTAGAAACCAATTCCAATGTCGCCATGCACACACACACAAACACACATATCTTTTTACATACACATGCATACACTTACATATGTACATGTATACATTTACAAATGCACATACATGTGTGTGTGTGTATCTATAGGTTAGAAACCAGTTCCCCCGCCCCCACATCACATGCATTGATGAGTGAACACTAGTGAAGAAATGGAACTTTGTCTCTAAATTGGAAAGTGGTTCTGTCTTGGCAGAAATCTTCTGAAGAGACCCAGCAGAAAGACTGCATGCGCACACCCACCCAAACACATACATACACACACACATATTTATGTGCATGTGTGTCACTTAAAGACAGAACTTTGTGTTTCTGTGTTAAATAAAATTTTTTTTTGTTTTTTTAAAGTATAATTGCCTTGTTGGGTGGTACTTTGGAGTGAGTGATATATTAACTTGCTGGCCTTCTATCATAGGCTAAACTTAGCCAGCTAGTCAACAACAACACCAGCAACAACAGCTGCTGCTGCTGTTACTACTACCACCAGTACTATTCCTACTACTACTGCTACTACTACATCAAGAGCAATGACTGCAACAATAAGTTGACCTCAGTGCCGACATGCAAGCAGTTGGTCTATTATTGGTATTGTGCTCTTCTTCCTATATGTGTGTGTGTGTGTGTGTATATATATATATGCTTAGGAGTGGCTGTGTGGTAAGTAGCTTGCTTACCAACCACATGGTTCCGGGTTCGATTCCACTGCGTGGCACCTTGGGCAAGTGTCTTCTACTTTAGCCTTGGGCCAAGCAAAGCCCTGTGAATGGATTTGGTAGACAGAAACTGAAAGAACCCTGTCATATATATGTGTGTGTGTGTGTGTGTTTTTGAGTATCTGTGTTTGTCACCCTCACCATCACTTGACAACCGATGCTGGTGTGTTTATGTTCCCATAACTTAGCGGTCCAACAAAAGTGTATGATAGAATGAGTACTAGGGGTCGATTTGCTCAGCTAAAGGTGGTGCTCCAGCATGGCTGCAGTCAGATGACTGAAACAAGAATAAAAGAATAATATCATCATCATCATCATCGTTTAACATCCACTTTCCATGCTGGCATGAGTTGGATGATCTGACTGAGGTCTGGCGAACCAGATGGTTGCACCAGGCTCCAATCTGATCTAGCAGAGTTTCTACAGCTGGATGCCCTTCCTAACACCAACCACTCCGAGAGTGTAGTGGGTGCCTTTATGTGCCATCGGCACAAGGGCCAGTCAGGTGGTACTAGCAATGACCACACTCAAATGGTGCTTTATATGTGCCGCCTGCACAGGAGACAGTCCAGTGGCACTGGCAACAACCTCTCTCAAATGTTTTTTTGACCTCGCTCGAATATATATATATATATATATATATATATACTGCATGTGTATCGTTGGTGATTTTCTTTCTCTGTCTTTCCTTCTTTGGACTTTTTCTATATTTCTCATGAAGAGCTCTGTTTGAAACGTGAAATCTTTCTTTTCTTTCCTTTCCTGAGCGTCCAATAACTCAGTACTTGTTCCTCGCGTTGTCGTTTTTTTCTTGCTTGTTCTTGTTTGGAGTGTCTATATATGGCAGTAAATAATGGACCCTGAGGAAGCTGCATAAAAAGTAATGCCAAATTGTGCACCTGACAGTGTGCAATTGATGCAGTTGAAATGCATGCAGGTCCACTAAAGGATGCTGTAAATAACTGTTAAATAAAATTTTAGATGTGAAAAATCTCCATTCTCCTGACCATTATTAATACTATATATAGAGAGGGGGTGTGGAGGAGGGGAATATTCGTTATAGGATTCATTAGAATCTGGGTACATTAACACAGAATGTCAATTTGCTTTACCTCTATGTCATCATCACCATCATTAAGTGTCCATCTTTCAAGCTGGCAGAGGCTGGATCATTTCAAAGAATCTATGCTCCAGTATCTGCTTTACCCTGGCTGGATCCACTTTCTAATGCCGTCTACTTTACAGAGTGGACTGGGTACTTTTTATATGGTCTCATTATGAGTGAGATCAATATGCAGTTTGTGGCAAGCTGGCAGAATCGTTAGCACGCTGGGCTATGTTCTGAGTTCAAATTTCACCGAGGTTGACTTTGCTTTTCATCCTTTCAGGGTCGATTAAATAACTATTAGTTACGCACTGGGGTCGATGTATTCGACTTAATCCCTTTGTCTGTCCTTGTTTTTCCCCTCTATGTTTAGCCCCTTGTGGGCAATAAAGAAATAAATAGTTTGCAAGACTAAAAACCCCTTCAATTGAGTGGGATTACCATAGAGAAGAAAGCAGCTTTATGGAAGGTGGTGAAGGCTTAAACTGGCCATATCCAACCTCAATATTCTAGCTGTTTTATGTTCAAAACCTGCCAGATCTGGCTTATCACACCTACCCTACTATGTCGTTCTAAAAATAAACGATCACATCATTCAAAGTCTCAGATCTACATGATTACCATTATTTGCAGTCAGTCATCATGACTATGACTGGTTGTGGATTTGCCATGATCTCATAAACTTTCTCCATACTGGTTGGTTTGGTTTTTCGCTTGGGTTTGCCATTTATTATGATCAATTCCTTTCCACTTCATGTTCCATTTTTGCAGTGTCGTTCAATTTGAGTCTAGGTCTTCCATGATTTCTTTTCCTCTTGTGTAGTTGGGAGTAAAAGAAGTTGTTTAGGAAGTCGGTTGTTGTCCAATGTATGATTGATTCAAAACAATGTAAAATAGATGTATATATAAAAAATTTAAAAAATGGAACAAGAATGTAACAGGCAACAACAAAACATTCGGACAGTTAGGTGATACAAAAAAGGCCAGGAAAAAGACAAAGGCAGATCGTTCAGAGTTTCCAATCTTCAGTCAAGTTGAGTACCAGATCATCTTTGCAGTTTTGGCCAGTTACTCTTGAGACTGCTCTAATATGACTGGCGCCAAGAAAATCTAAGCTAAGAGCACTAGATTCTTTGGAAGAAAGCAAGCGAATGCATAAAAAAATCAAGTACTGGGGTCAATGCAATCAACCCCCTGTGCCTCAAAAGCTGCTGGCCCTGTGCCAAAACTTGAAGCCATTGAGCAGACATACAATCAAAGACAATCCAACCATGAAGGTATTGTCTTTTATTTACACATAGTGTATCTAGGACTACATTATTTATTGCTCCTATTTAGGTTTGGGGTTAGCATCTCCACCCCCAGGTTAGCCCTGATCCATCCACCAAACTTATAGTCAAAGATGTTGCAGCCATGTTTATTTCATTTTTGTATTTCTTTTTGCCAGACTTAGTATTTATTATAACTACATTATATAGTGTGTCCTTTGCTCATTTTTGTTTTTATTTTTCTTTGTAATTACTGTTGAGTGTATATTTAGGGGAGATCTGGCCTGCTGTTTCTAGCAGGTCAAATGACCATTCAGAAGTCCTCTGTGTGTGTGTGTGTGTGTGTGTTTTTCTCTTGCTGTATCAATCTCTGTGTAACTATTTCACATTCTTTAGCAAATTGTAAAATTGGTAAGGCAATGGAGAGGTCGGAGTGGAGATGGAAGAGGTGGGGTCTGAGAGAGAGCGGAAAGAATAGGGGGAGGAGGCAACAGATGATGATGATGATGTGTGGGAGGAGGAGGAGGAGTTGAGAGAAGCTGCAATCATGCAGTGAACTTCAGAGGTTGTTCACTGCAAATGTGTGCCTGTGTGTGTGTGTGTGTGTGTTTGTATGTCTGCACTTTGTTCTTCTGCATGTGTGTTACTGCAGGTGTGTGTTTATATTTGTGTTTACTGCATGTGTGTGTTTGTGTGTTACTGTGTTTTTGTCTATGTACATGTGTGTGTATGTTATCTGCATGTGTTTGTGTGTGTATGTTGCATTTTTGTTAGTGTATGTTTCCTGCATGTTTGTGTGTGTGTGGTTGTATGTGTTGATGCAAATTGTGTATGTATATGTGTACACTTGTGTGTGTGTGTTTCTGCAGATGTGTGTATGTTGCATTTTTGTCAATGTGTTTCCTCCATGT
>NC_043006.1:65685649-65720649 GCF_006345805.1 Octopus sinensis
CTTCAATATTTTCATCTGATACCACCACCACCACCACCACTACCACTACCATTGCCACCATACTCGGTTCTATGTGGTTCCAACCTTTGTGTTTGTGTGTGTTATAGTGTTAATGTGATGTGTTCTCTGTGTGTGTGTGTGTGTGTGTTCCAGTGTATTGTGGGTGTCTTCGGGTGTCTGTATTGTGTGCATGTGTGTGTGCGTGTGTTTTGTGATAAAATATTCCAGAACATCAAAATTGTATTTGAACACTGGATAAAATAATGTCAGTCACTTCAGTGGTGGGTGTAAGTCTGAATTATTTAGCTACCATTCGTGTGTGTGTGTGTGTGTGTATTGGTTTCTTTTGCTCTTGTCTTGACCATTTATCATTGTCATTGAAGGAGAAGGTTAACTGGAAAAAAAAACACAAAATAGAAAACCAGTAGCATCAACAGGAATAATATTTGATGTGTCCAGCAAGGATATTTCTGTATAACAGTTTTTCCTGTTCCATATAACATCCAAGTTTGCTCTTAAATAAACCTTATTAACCCCTACGAATCTTAAGGTGGTGACCCTCACAAGAAGTGATGACCTCACAAGCTTCTGCATAGCTGTTTGACTCTATCCATGGTCTCCCTCCAATAAACCCTGACCATTAAATTGGTGACCACATGAGAAGTGTTGACCACACAAGCTTTTGTACCTTGGTGTTAGGAAGGGCACCCAGTTGTAAAAACCATGCCAAAACAAACCTCACTGGTACTGATGCCATGTGAAAAGCACTTAGTCTACTCTGTAAAGTGGTTGGTGTTAGGAAGAGGCCATCCAGCCATAGAAGCCGTGCCAAAACAGACAATTGGAGCCTGGTGTGGCTCTTTACCTTGCTAGGTCCTGTCAAACTATCAAACCCATGCCAGCATGGAAGATGATGATCATGATCATGATAATGAAATCATTTCAAAAATTAACTGCAGGAAGCAAACCCATCACTTCATCACTTACCAATCAGGTGAACACTAGCCAGATAGACATCATACTCATCAGAAAAAAATGGGATTGATGGTTAATTGTGAATTCTAAGTTTTTCGTTAGTGAAGGCTGTACCCC
Source organism: Octopus sinensis (assembly GCF_006345805.1). Classification (NCBI taxonomy): domain Eukaryota; kingdom Metazoa; phylum Mollusca; class Cephalopoda; order Octopoda; family Octopodidae; genus Octopus; species Octopus sinensis. The sequence goes on from NC_043006.1 coordinate 65,686,742, forward strand.
TCCTTCACTACTTACTTGTAAATAAAGTAGTACAGGAAGGTATCATATCCAATGACAAGCACAGCATCATCATCATCAGCTACTGCAAGATTGAAGCTGATGTTCTTGAGAGAGGCAAGTATAGAGGTATCAAATTGATAAACCAAGTTATAAAGTTACTAGAAGTGTTAAAGCATGACTAGTTACCGAGGGAATTCGGTTAACTTTTTGCTGTTCAGATTACTCTAAATAACAAAACCCAGAAAGGCGAGCATATGTACTGTGTCATGTAAAAAGCATTGGTACAAGTGCTGTTGCCGTGTAATACGCACTCGGTATGTTCTGTAAAGTGGTTGGCATTAGGAAGGGCATCCAGCTGTAGGAACAAACAATGCCAGAATTGAAAATGGAACCTGGTGCAGCCCCTGACCTTACAAGCTCCTGTCAAATTGTCCAACCCATGCCAGCATGGGAAATGGGTATTACATGATGATGAATCAAGTTACTTCAAAATAAAATGTTGTATACTTGTTAAAGAAGACGAAGCTTGCTCAGCCCATTCTTCCTGCAAAGGACGTGGAAGGGTGGATTCCAGGTGTTCCTTTATGTCATCCTGAGGTAAACTTTGTAGCCATCTCTCTTAACAAAACACCTGTTCTTGTTCCTCTATCATAAATTCACATCTTTTAATACTATACTCCATTCAGTTAAGGGGTCTCATCTTGTGAGTTACTTGGTGATCTCACTAGTGTTGGTGCCTCAAAAATAAAAAACCCAGTTCATTCTATAAAAGTGGTTGGTATTAGGAAGAGCATCTAGCTGCAGAAATCATACAGAAGGAGACATGAAAGCTTCGTGCAACCCTTTTGGCTTGTTGGTTCCAGCCAATACATGCCAGCATGGGAAAAGAGATGTTAAATGTTGTTGAAGTTAGTAAGGGAAGAAGGATAGTGTGTATAGCCATTTTACACCCTGTCACACTGGTGGTATTGATAGAGCCCCAACAGCCAGCTTGAGCTATATGGGATCTGGGTTGAATGCTTGCAACAGAATAAATGCTACGAAAGACATTCAGGACGAGGGAGTGATGCTATGCAGTGTGGTATATAAGGTCTGATAGTTAATAGTGTTGTTGGTGTTGCATGTAACATGGTGAACCAGTTAATATGTAGTAATACGTATCTTGTGTATGGATTGTATAAGTATATACATTCATATACCCATGCACAGTTATGTATATATGGACCCAGAAATACTGAGTCTGTCTTCTTGTGCAACCAGTAGCTTTAGAGAAGTGAATGAAGAAAAATGTGTTTGTGTAAATGGAGTGGTGTTTATTTTGATGGTTGTTGTCTACATTTGCAGGTTTGTACATTGAGTTTGAATCCTGTCATAGTAGACTTTGTTTTTCAGCTGTCTTATGTGGATTGAATAAACATTAACCAGGTCCTCATCCTTATCATTGCCATGTGCCATATTCTTGCCAGAGCCCTGTCACTGCATTCTTCTGCTGCAGTAAAATAAAAAGTGGTTGTTTTGAGGAGGATGGGTGCACTATAATTGCTCCCTCATGCCCGTCTTTCAGTGTAGTGCAATGGATTCAGTGTGTGTGTGAGAGAGAGAAAGAGACAGACAGACAGACAACTTTCTTTATTGGCCAAACAGGGCTGAATACAGAGGGGATAAATACAAATATAGAGCTTTTCTTTTCGAAATGAAAAAAGGGGAAAAATAAGAAGAAAAAAAGTAAAATTCCGATTAAAAGGGATGAGGGGTGGAAGATAGATAGATAGATAAATAGATAGATAGATAAACAAAAAAAAAGATAGATAGATTGATAAACAGACAGACAGATAAAGAATCAATCCTTGGGCTATAGCTGATATTTTATTTTATCAAACCTGCAAGGGTGAAAGACAAATTTGAACTTCACTGGATTTGAAATCAGAAGACAAATCACCAAACCAAATAGCACACTACAATTGTCCAACACTGTAGCCATTCTTCCAATTGACCACCATTTGACTGGTCAAGTATATGAGATCAAATATAATCAGCTATTACCTTAGTACAAAATTTGCGGCTTTATGACTTTGTTAGAAACCCTTATTACACAATGTAGTATGGCATTGAGACCATTACTGCTACATGTTACACATAGAAAACTGTTACATACATACATATGCATGCAACTCACAGAAACATATACACCCACATGCAATCATGCTGTCACTTATGCCTGTTGTCTCTCTCTTCTTTCTCTTTCTTCATTTCATTCTCTCTTTTTAATTTCCCTTCATGCTCTCTCTCTCTCTCTCTCTCTCTCTCCTCTCTCTCTCTCTTCCTTTCATTCTCTCTTTTTAATTTCCCTTTATCTTCTCTCTCTGTCTCACACCCTATCTCACATAACTAACAATTATGTCATTAATAACAATATCAATAATAAAACTGCGAGGCAGATATCTGCTAGAAGAGGAAGTTCATTGCATAACAATGTTGCCTGGTCTTAGGCAATGAGGAGATCTCTAGAGACATGTGCGTGTGTCTGTGTGTGTGTGTGTGTGAATTGTGTAATGACAGTGGTGCTGGTTGGTGGTGGTGGTGATGAGGAAGATCAGAATGATGCTGGTTATGTTGGTGTTAGTAATGGTGGTGATGATGATTTTTCTGATGGCTATGATGATGATGATGGGTGTGATAATTGTCAGCTTTTTCCTCACTCTTTACAAATGCATACACATTACAATGTAACATTTTTCCTAATTCTCACAACTAGTGTACTGTGTGTGTGTGTGTGTGTGTGTATCTCCTACATGCTTTCCTGTATGTTCCTCTGTTTGGCATGTATTTGTATGTATTTATAGATATTGGTGTGTGTGTGTGTGAATGTATTGTAATTGATATTATTGTTGTGTAAGGTGTGGAGCTGGCAGAGTCGTTAGCACTCCGGGTGAAATGCTTAGCGGTATTTCGTCTGCTCGTTCTGAGTTCAAATTCCACTGAGGTTGACTTTGCCTTTTATCCTATCAGGGTCGATGAAATTAGTACCAGTTAGGCATCGGGGATCAATGTAATCAACTAGTCTCCTCAACTAAATTTCAGGCCTTGTGCCTATAACATAAAAGTATATTATTATTGTTGTGATGTTGCAAACCTGTGATCAAATTCACCCCACCATCAGTCGTCCAACCATTTTGTATATCTTTTGTATTTTGAGGGGAATTTGGCTTCTATTTCTAGTCCATGCAATAACAACACAGAACTACATTTATTCTGACGATGACAGTAGGTGTATGTGTACATGGTTTTGTGTCACTTGTGTAGATTTGTAGTTGGATGTGAATTTGTATCTTCTATCTTTTACTTGTTTCAGCTATTAAACTGCGGCCATGCTGGGGCACTGCATTGAAAGATTTTTAATTGCATGAATCAACCCTATTACTTTTTTTTTTGTTTTTCAAGACTGGCACTTATTTTATCAGTCTCTTTTGCTGAATTGCTCTGTTATGGAGACCTAAACTCACAAACTTGGATATAACATAATAGGCTTCTCTCAGTTTCCATCTACCAAATCCACTCACAAATCTTTGATCAGCCTGAGGGTATAGTAGAAGATGCTTGCCCAAGGTGTCACACAGTGGGACTGAACCCAGAACCGTGTGGTTAGGAAGCAAACTTCTTACCACAGTCACACACACATGCACATTTACGGTGCTTGTGTGCATACGTTTGCACAGAGCTGTGAAGTCCCTTTAGTCCTGTTGCTGAGAACTATTCCAACTTTTGATGCCATAAGAAATTGCACCCTGTGCATCCTATAAAGGGTTCAGCATAAAGAAGGTCAGGGCATTTGGGAACCAGTCTATGGAAGCAGTGGCCCCGATTAAGAAATGATATAGTTATTGATAGACAGAAACAGAGAGAGGTCCATTCAACCCATGCCAGCAGGGAAACCTGATGTTAAATGATGGTGATTTGTGTGTATGTGTGCATCTGTATATAGATATGTATGGATGTTTATACATGTATGTGTGTTTATTCATGCATTCATATGTGTATATATATGAGGAAGCACAATGGCCCAGTGGTTAGGGCAGTGGACTTGCAGTCATAGGATCGCGGTTTTGATTCCCAGACCGGGCGTTATGAGTGTTTATTGAGTGTTTATTGAGTGAAAACACCTAAATCTCCATGAGGGTGGCAACCCTGCGGTGTTCTTTCACCACAACTTTCTCTCACCCTGTCTTTCTTGTTTCTGTTGTACCTGTATTTCAGAGGGGCCAGCCTTGTTACGTGTCTGTGGAGTGCTCAGCCACTTGCACATTAATTTCACGAGCAGGCTGTTCTGTTGATCAGATCAACTGGAACCCTCGTTGTCATAACTGACGGAGTGCCACGTATATGTGTGTGTGTATATATATATATATATATATATATATATATATATATATTATGCATGTGTGTGTAATTATGGGTGTATCTATGTGTGTGTCTGTATAGATATAGGTGCATTGTTTTGTGAAAGGTGAATAAATGGATGGTTGTCGCTAAGAGCCGCCAGCTGTAAAATCCTGCCTCCCCAAAAAAGCCCTCCCCCTAGCCTATGCTTACATGAGTGGGGGTGGGGAACAACAATGTTAATATGTGTGCGTATGTATGTATGTATGTATAAGTGTATAGGTTTGTCAGTGTATATATATATATATATATATATATATATATATATATATACATATGCTCACTAGTTTGCACACACTGTAATCCTTCTCCTACTTCCTCTCCCCACTCACACTCAATCTGTGCAGTCAGATGCAGTTTCTGTCACTGCTGATAAACTGCTGCACCTCTGTATGTTCCCATGGTGCAAGTCATGTTTTGGTGTATGCCTGTGTTTGTACATGTATACATGTGTGTTTGTATGTGTATGAATGTATATGTTTGTATATTTACACACACACACACATATATATATATGCATGCATACTCTTATACACGTATGTAGGTTGCTAACATTTCTGCACTTGAATGTCTCTTCATCTCTGTTGTTATCATGCTACATGCACTTTAGCCATTTCTGTCTGGTGCAGCTGCACTATCTACATGCATTCTTGTTGTCTTCTTTTTCCTTATGCACACGACAAACACATCCTATCTCTCTCTCTCTCTCTCTCTTTGTCTTTCTGTCCGCTTACCTCTCTCTCTCCTATTTCTGCCTCTCTTTTACCTCCTCTCTCTGTTTCTGTCTATCAATAACTCTTCCGCCTCCCTCTCTCTCTCTCTCTCACTCTCTCTCTCTCTGTCTCAGTCTTTTTATCTTTTCCTCAATCTCTATGTTTCAAACGCTCTCTTTCTCTCTCTCTCTCTCATCTTTCCTCTCTCTCTCTCTCATCACGTCTGGCTGAGTACCCAAGTTTTTTTTGTTTGATTTTTTTTTCCTTTACATGTTCTGAAATAAAGGGTGGAATTGGTGTGTTTGTGCATATGTGTGCATGTATGTGTGTGTGTTCATGTTTATACATATGCTTATGTGAATGTGTTAGTTTTCTCTATATGTATATACCACCATCATCAACATCATTATCAACATCATCATCATCGTTTTAATGTCCACTTTTCCTTGTTCCTATGGATGTATACACACACACACACACACACACACATACATACATGTGTGTGTATCTTTATAGATACATGTGTGCTAGTGTATGTGTTTGTGCATGTTCTCATTTTTCTTGCATGCTTGTATGTATATGTATGCGTGGGTCAAGTAGGTGTACATAGTGTGTTATCTGTTGCTGAATGTATTATGTATGTACGCATGGTTGGGTGTACATGTACGTAGCTGCAGTTAGGTATGCTCATGGTCATGTGTATATGTGGTACGACATGTAATGTGTGTCTATATAGTCGGGTACACATGTAGTGTGTATGTATGTGTGTGTAATCGGGTGTATGTAAATATGTATCGGGTGTATGTAAATGCGTGTTTATATATAGTCAGGTGTTTGTAAATGTATGTGTGTATATATAGTCGGGTGTATGTAAATGTGTGTGTGTATATAGTTGGGTGTATGTAAATGTGTGTGTGTATATATAGTCGGGTGTATGTAAATGTGTGTGTGTATATAGTCGGGTGTATGTAAATGTGTGTGTGTATATATAGTCGGGTGTATGTAAATGTGTGTGTGTATATATAGTCGGGTGTGTGTAAATGTGTGTGTATATATATATATATATAGTCGGGTGTGTGTAAATGTGTGTGTGTGTGTATATATATATATATATATATATATATATATATAGTCGAGGTATGTAAATGTGTGTGTATGTATATATAGTCGGGTGTATATGGGTGTATGTAACTGTGTGTGTTTCTGACTGGGTGTACATATGTGTATCGGTAGGAATATGATTGTGTTTGTGTGTATACGTGGCAAGGTGTGCATGTGTATGGGCTTAGTCGGGTGTACAAATATGTTTATGATTAAGTGTACATGTATGTATGGTTGAGGCTCATGTGTGTATGATTGAGTAAATGCACATGTATATACTCAGGTGTACCTCTGTGTGTGTATGTGTGGTCTGGTGTACATGGGTGTATCTGGTCATGTTTAGAAGGGGTGGTGTCCGGGTCTTTTCTCCCCTCTGACATGCTTTACCTCCTCCTGGTGCATCTCTCTTCAACAGCCCCTCCCCCTTCACTTCTTCTCCTTCCTCTTCCTCCTACTCTTACAACTACACACACATGTGCATTTACGCACCCTCCTCTCACTGCTACCATGCAGTGGTTTACCTGTGTTTATTAACACACAACCAACCTATTCCAGTTGCCAACACTTGGCTGCAGCTTGCTAATGCATTTCAAACACATCACTAACAACTGCCTTCTCTCCACTGGTGTGTGTGTGTGTGTGTGTTTATATCTCTACACAGCTGATTGTGTGTATGTGTGTGTTTAGGTGCTTATGTATATCTGTTATGTCTATGTTTGTGGATGTATGCATGTCATTCTTGCTAGCTCTTCTTACCACCACCACCACCACTGCCATTACTACTACTACTATTACTACTACTACCACCACCACCACCTCACCACCACCACCTCACCCCCACTACTACTACTACTACCACCACCACCACTTCCACGTCACCCCTACTACTACTACAACTACTACTACTACTACTACTGTTGCAGCTGGTTATACTATTATTACCTCAATCACCACTACTCTTATTCTACTATTACTACTACCACCGCCACCTTTACTATTATTTGGTATTACTATTTTTGATATTGCCTTAACCATTTCTATACCACTACCATTAGCCCCACCCCCATACTACACCATCACTACTACTTCAACCACCACCATCACTGCATCACCACTATATTACTACTACTACTACTACTACCATCACTGCATCATTACTATACCAACCATTATCACCATTGTACTATCATCATCATCACCACCACCACCACATCTGTTACTACTGCATAACCCTCCTCCCCATTAACTCCCTCCCTCCACCCATTTACTATCATTCCATCTGTTTTGTGAACCTATTCTAGTCTTATGGACCTAACATCGTTTTTGTTGATTATCATGTATGTATGTGTTTCTGTGTGTGTGTGTGTGTGTGTATGTTACACATTGACATGCCTACACAGCATACATACTCACACACACACACACACAACAGTTTTAATGAAGTCAAGAAAATCCAAAGATGTCTTCTTTTTGACAATTGCTGTGGGTGAGTGGATGTGTGTGTGTGTGTGTGTGTGAACTAGCATATACAGGTGTGTGTGTATTGGAATATATAGGTTTGTGTTTGTGTATGTGTTTGTTGGTGTCTACAGGTGTGGGTCCATGAAATGTACATGTATGTTCTGATATGTGCTTAGGTGGATGGGTATATGTTCACATGTATTTAATTTGCATGTGTTATGCTGTACCTGTCATCATCATCATCATTGTTTTAATGTCCACTTTACTCTGTTTCCATGGGTCAAAGTTTATTGAGGTAGATTTTGTACAGCCAGATGCCCATCTGGTCACCAGCCCTCCCTTTTTTCCAAATATGGTAATACCTCCTTTTGGCCAGATATGTTTTTATAAAATATTGGAAATGAATAACATTCATTTGCAACAGTCACATGATGTTAAGACAAGGACACACAAATACATACATGCACTCATGTACACACATGCACATATCTCTACATACATACATACATACACATGTACATACATACAAATATACATACATACATGCCGGTGGCATGTAAAAGCACCCATTACACTCTCGGAGTGGTTGGCATTAGGAAGGGCATTCGGCCATAAAAAGCCCATGCCAAATCAGGCTGGAGCCTAGTGCAGCCTTCCAGCTTGCCAGCCCTGATCAAACCATCCAACCCATGACAGCATGGACAATGAACGCTAAGTGATGATGATGATACATACATACATATATGCAAATATATCATCATCATCATCATCGTTTAGCATCCGTTTTCCATGCTAGCATGAGTTGGACGGTTCAACTGGGGTCTGTGAAGCCAGAAGGCTTCATCAGGCCCAGTCAGATCTGGCAGTGTTTCTACGGCTGGATGCCCTTCCTAACGCCAACCAACTCCGTGAGTGTAGTGGGTGCTTTTTACGTGCCACCCGCACAGGTGCCAGACAGAGCTGGCAAACGGCCACGAACGGATGGTGCTTTTTACGTGCCACCCGCACAGGTGCCAGACAGAGCTGGCAAACGGCCACGAACGGATGGTGCTTTTTACGTGCCATATATATATATATATATATATATATACATACATACATATACACATGCACACACACACATATACACAGGGCATCTTTTAGTTTCCATTTCCCAAATCCACTCACAAGGCTTTGGTTGACCTGGGGCCATAGTAGAAGACATTCGCCCAAGGTGCCTTGCAGTGAGATTGAACCTGAAACCGTGTGACTGTGAAGCAAACCTCTTAACAACACTGCCACACCTATACCTGTAGCTGCACTATTTATGTCTGGAAAGTATGTTTGTGTGTTATGAAATATTTTAGAACTTGTTTTTTGTCAGGAGGGAGAGCAGTGCTAGTGACTCTTTAAAAGGATTCTGAGATTGGGTGGAGGCAAGGGGTGGAAGGGTGAGGAAGCTATCCTTAGACTGGAGATTGACTGAAGTGCTTGCAAATAGAATATAGTATGTATGTATATATATATATATATATATATATATATATATACATACATACATACATACATACATACTATATTTTATTTGCAAGCACTTCAGTGAAATCTCCAGTCTAAGGATAGCTTCCTCACCCTTCCACCCCTTGCCTCCACCCAATCTCAGAATCCTTTTAAAGAGTCACTAGCACTGCTCTCCGTCCTGACAAAAAAAAAAGCTTCTTTCAGTTTCCGTCTACCAAATCCATTCACAAGTCTTTGGTCGGCCCGAGACTATAGTAGAAGATACTTGCCCATGGTGCCATGCAGTGGGACTGAACCCTGAACCATGTGGTCGGGAAGCAAGCTTCTTAACACACAGCCACACCTGTTTATTTTACTCTTTTTTCCCTGGTTTCAGTCATGCTGTGAATACCTCCCCAGTTATATGGACATCAGTATTTTGTATGGTATTCATGCCTGTTTTCATCCCTTGCTATCCCAAGTTTACATTCATGTATATAAGTGTACTTGAGATGGGCTTCTGCATGACTCTTAGTCATACAAACTGTTAGAATTAGTCATACAAATTGATCTCAGTGCTAATTTCCAATGTGATACATATTCTAACAGTTTGTTCTGCTGAACTGGTAAATTGTGGGGACATAAACAAACACTCCTTTTCAAGTGGTGGGAGGACAAACACACACTCACAAATTCTCTCTTTCTCTTCCTCTCTCTCTCCCTCTCAGTTTCTGTACAAAATTCATTCACAAGAAATTTAGCCAGAACTGTGGAAGAAGAAAGGTTAATCGATTGAATGCCATGATATCATTTTTAGAATGGCATTGTAGGGTAAATGTAAGAAGCCAAATCTGGTGAGTTTGAGCTTAAAAGAGGTAGAATGTTTGGACTGGATATGACTGGTTTACATGTGGGAGGATTAAACTGGTGGGTCATACCTATTTTTTTTTTTGCACCACAGGCATTTTTTCCACAGGCCAAGGGATCAGATGTAAAACAAAACACTAAGTGCACAATATGTGAATCTATTATTGCATACATAATACATGTATAATGCAAGTAATAAATACAATAGAAATAAAGTTTAAAAATTTATTGTTTCTTATTTCTTTATTGCCCACAAAGGGCTAAACATAGAGGGGGCAAACAAAGAAAGACAAAGGGATTAAGTTGATTAAATGGTACTTAATCTCTCAACCCCGAAAGGATTAAAGGCAAAGTCGACCTCGGCAGAATTTGAACTCAGAACGTAAAGACAGATGAAATACTGCTAAGCATTTTGCCCAGCGCGCTAATGTTTCTGCCAGCTCATCGCCTTTTAAAATTTATTGTTTCTGTGTAGCCTAGTGCTGGTCTGCAGTCAGGTGTGGAGGACCCTTGGGTTAAACCACATTCAAAGAAAGGTTAACCAACTTGAATTGTTTGTTCCTTCTCAAGCCATGCTTGGCTCATAAGGGCTGGTTTCCCAGTTTCCTTGGCATATAGGTTCCCCACCTCGATGGGACGCTGGTCCATCGCAGGTGAGCTGCAAGATGCAAGAGGAAAGAGTGAGAGAAAGTTGTGGCGAAAGAGTCAGCAGAAGTTCGCCATTACCTTCTGCCAAGGCGCATGGAGCTTAGGTGTTTTCACTCATAAACACACACATCACCTGGTCTGAGATTCGAACCCGTGATCCCTCGACTGCAAGTCCGCTGCTCTAACCACTAGGCCATGTGCCTCCACAACCAACTTGAATGCCATGATGTCATTCACCAGCAAACTGTAACAATGTTATTTCTCTCCTTTTTGTATCTCTACTGCAGTGTCTTCTCTCTACTGTTTAGATCCTATATCAGTCGTTCCCAAAGTGGGTGGTATTGCTCCCCTGGGGGCAGTGGAAAGTTCCAAGGGGTCGTTGAAGAAAAGTAGGGCGATGATGGGAGGTGATTCATGTAACATGTGGGGCAATAATAGGGTAGTAGATTCCTGTAAAAACAAACAAAACAAGAGCGCTCAGAGAGCATGAACCTCCACCAAGGCAACACCAACCTCTCAACGATTAGCCAGAGATGAGTTTTAAAATGAGAATATCTGAAATAAACTCAATTGCTAATACTAAAAATGAATCCAACGGCTCTCAAAAATTGAGTTAAAAACAGGAAAAATAATCCAGAATCCTTGTCTGGTATTTGATCGATCTCAAAATCTAATCAGTTTGTATCAGTCACGAGGCCAAACATCCCTGAGAGTTTCATCCAAATCCATCCAGCGGTTCTTGAGATATGTTGTCCATGGACAAACAAACAAGCATGACTGAAAACAATACTTCCTAAGGCAGAGGTAATAATGTGTTCATTAGGTTAAGTTTTATTTGTGAAATACAGTTGCTTTGAATTTACTTCAGAAAGAGGTCTACTTTGTGATGGTTAGTTGGGGTGGGGCTGCTAGGAATGTGGTGGCCTGGGTGTCAAGCAGGCAGCAGCCTGAAAAAGTTTGGGAACCACTGTCCTGTCTCTACTTGGCCCCTCCTGCCTCATTCCTCTTCTTGTCACTTCTATCAGGTTTTCCACCCTTGCCCTTTCTAACACAAGGTTGATCCTCTGCGGTTACCATCCTGTCCATGTTGTTTTCCTGCATACAAGTCAACCTAGTTTATAGTGTAAACATTCAATCATTGCCTCTGTTGTTTCAAATCCTGCTGCATTCCACGTAGAATCATTGGTCGTCCAAAGTCATCTTGGTATATAAGTTGAGCTATCTTTTTCGGCTATAAATTTTGGTCAGAAAAATTCAACCCGTACACTGGAAAATATGGCAATTAACAGTGAACATCTCACCATCCTTTCAAGGGTTGTGTTGGCCCCAGACTCAGCACCTATATCAGGATCGTGCCAATAGATTTATAAAGGAATGTGTGTGTGTGTGCCTCTTTGTATGCCTCTCTCCTCACACAATTTGCTTATATTTACACAGCCAGACAATATTCTTTTCCACTCTAGGCACAAGGCCTGAAATCTTTGGGGAGGGGGCCAGTTGATTACATTGACCCTACTATGCAACTGGTACTTAATTTATCAACCCCAAACAATATTGCCACATTTATGCATACTATTAAGCTGTTGATTTATAAAGATCTCTATTAAATGAAAGAGAGAGAGAGAGAGAAGGGACTTTAGTAATTTGTGTGTAGGAGTTCTCTGTTGTAGTTCATGTGGTAGTACTATAAATATTATTATTGTTATTATTTAGCAGTAGTAGTAGGAGCAACAACAGCAGCAGCAGCAACAGTATTAACTGTTCCTTTTTGGTAATTTTCAAGGGGTTTTCTGCTCAGTAATATCAGTCAAGGTATTGATGAGACCGGGCAGGCAGTCACCGATTGCAGTGGGTGTTGTTGGTGGGACGGCGGAGGAGGAGGTGGAAGAGGCTACTGTGAAGCTTATTTATGCCTTTCCAAAGTGCATTTAAAGTGTAACCAAAGCAAACTGGTGATGATGTTGGTGGTGATGTTAAAAATAGTAATGGTGCATCTGCCATTGCTGCTGCTGCTGCTGCTGCTGCTGCTGCTACTACTACTACTACTACTACTACTACTACTACTACTACTACTACCACCACCACTACTACTACTAACTAGATCTGGGTCACCTTGCTCTGGTTGTGTGAAGAAATTGTATCAAAGCCTAAATTGATATAAGTCTTCTGCTAGTAGTAGTGGTGGTGGTGGTGGTGGTGATGATGATGGTGGAGGAGGTGGTGTCGTTGTTAACTGAACCTGTGTGGCATATTTAGCTGGTTGAAGAAGCTGGAGGGAGGTGGGGAGAGAGAGAGTCGAGGGAGAGGGAAGAGAGGGGACCTTGGATTGTTTTCTGTTAAGCTTAATGTTTTGTGTGTGTGTGTGTGCATGTGTTTGCTTGTGTGTATCTGTCTGTTAAAGTATCTGTATGCATTTCTGTGTTAAGCCTTCCTATGCATCTCACTCTTGTTCACTCATCTATTATGCACACAAACACACACACACACACACACACACATACACGGGCTATATGTAGATGGAGAAAGATAGATAGCTATATATGTGTGTGTGTGTGTACATATACACACACACAAACACAATGAGATACATATATAGATGGAGAAAGATATATATATATATATATATATATATATATATCATGTATGTATATGGAGGGAGAGATGTATATATAGATACAGGTATAATGCGTGTGGGTGGGTGCTGGAATGACTATTGTCTATCTGTTTTAAATCTGCTATATTTACCTATAAAATGTGTGGGTTTGAATATCTGTATGAACGCAAGTGTGTTTGTATGTTAGGGATGGCTGTGTGTTCTTTTCCTGTCAGGATCTGCATGAAGATGTACAGATATAATATATGTTTATACACACACACACACACACAATGAAATAATGTGTATCTTTATATGTTTGCTTATTAGACTTGTCAGGTTGCAGTGTGTTTAATTAAACTGCTAATTGTAAAGTTTCTTTGTGCATATGTGTGTATGTGTGTGTGTGTATGTATATATATACATACATACAAACATATATAAATATGTATCTGTGTGTGTGTATGTATATATATATATATATATATATATATATATATATATATACATCTATGGAGATAGTGATCAAGTTTGCCTTGATTTCTCTTATAGTTTTATAGCCACTCCTGATACCATGGACCTAGTCCTGGCTGAAGAATTCAAAGTTTAACCTTTGCTTTACCAACCTGGCTCTGTAGTACAAATGTCTTGTTTTCATAAGTTTTGAATAAAAATCTTCCACAAAACCTTAGTCACAATTTATATTCCTAACACTAGCTGAATGATAACTAAGTTATTTTACTAAATTCTTTGTAATATTGAAAATAATTGAAAGAAACGCAGAGCATCTCGAAATAAATACGGTAATGAAAGGGTTAAGTTGAAATCCTATGAGCACTAGTACATGTTTTCTATAATGAACATATCCACCTCTCACCTATTGTCTGTATATATATATATATATTAGTTTGTGTGTTTCTTGTATGTGTCTGTGTGCTTGTTTATGTTTGTCAAAAAGTATGTGCATAATCTGTGGCTGTCTAAATATGTATATAAATACATCTACGTTTGTATGTGAGTGTGTGTGGTCTGTCTTCTTGTTCCTGACCTTCTCCATGCCTGCACATCACATTACATCTAATATCTGTTAGTATATATATTCTGAGGTGTGAAGTTGTACCTGCTCATCCCCCTCCTCCTCTCCCCCTCACCCCCCAGCTACTCAGCTATGGTGGCTGCATTTTCTGTTGACTCTTTCAGAAGCCAGCCATCTATGGCAAAATTCTATAGCATTCATTATCTTGGACTGCAGTTTGTATCCCCCCACCTTTCTCTCTCTCTCTCTCCCCTACTTTCTCTTGCTCCCACCCCCAACAAATTTGGACTTACTTAAGAGATTATTATTGCTGCTGTTACTCTACTACTACTACTACTACTACTACTGCTGTTACTACTACTACTGCTGTTACTACTACTACTGCTGTTACTACTACTACTACCACTACTACTACTACTACTAGGTGGTGGTGGTGGTAGTATTAACTTAGTCCTAATCCAGCAGGCCTATGATCAGAGACATTCCATTTGTGACCATCCCTTCTTCTGTTCTAACTCTATATTCATTATCTAGTATCTGTCCTTTTTTCATTAGGTAGCATGTAATTCGATGGAAATTTAGCTGTTATTTTCTGCAGGTCGAGTATTCACTTATAAGTCTTCTCATCGATGGTTTCTTGTATCATTTTAGCTTTTATTTGTTTCACTCAATAAATATGTGTGTGTGTATGTGTATATATATATATATATATATATGTATACTAGCAGTATCGCCCGGCGTTGCTCGGGTTTGTAAGGGAAATAACTATAAAGCATTTTTAGAGAGTTATAGCCAAAAAATGGAAAAAAAATTATGGTAAATTTTTTTTGGGAGTTAAAAGGGTCGAGTTGCGTCCCCTAGACAGTCTGTGGTTTGTGTTTCTGATTCATGACCCCATGTCGAATTTATCGATTTTTTTCAGAACTGGGGGAACTTTTCAAAATTTTCGCTGCGTTAGTTTTGAATTATGAAATTGGGCTATGAGTGTGTCAAGTTTCATCAGAATCGGTTGAAAGCCGTGGTCAGGGTGAGGGTACAACCTGACAGACACACACACAGACAAACTGCCGTTTATATATAGAGAGATATATATATATATATACATATATACATATATATATATATATATATATATATATAATATATATATATAATATATATATATATACCCATCCATCTTCATTTAACATCCATTTTCCATGCTGGTATAGGTTGGGTGGTTTGACAAGATCTGGAAAACCAGAGCTGCGCCAGGCTCTAGTTGTCTGTTTTGGCATGCTTTCTATTGCTGGATGCCATTCCTAACATCAACCACTTTATGGAGTGTACAGGATGCTTTTTTTCGTACCACTCCCCCCCCCCATTGTGGTCACCGAGCAACTTGCAAGGCTGGGAAAGAACAGGAAAATGCTCTCCCCACTGTCACCTCGATTAAGTGCTGGAATATTTGAGATGGGGAGGTGGCTTTATGCGAGATGTTGAGAGGCTGAGACATGATAAAGGGACAAGCACATGTGTCTTGTTATAGAGGAGATACATGGGGACACTGCATTATAGAGGGGTAGGTAGGAGTAGCTGGGAATAAGATAAAGGTGATAGTGATGGGGTGCGAGGGCAAACTCTGCTTACATGAAGCTATATACGGACTTATATTCAAACATACATACATGTGTATGTAGGTAGGTAAGTATGTATGTATATAGACAGTAGAGCTTGGTGCAGTCCTCTGGCTTACTAGCTCCTGTCAAACCATCCAAACCATGTCAGCCTTGAAAATGGATGTTAAGTGATTATATATTTATATATATATCAGACAGATGACTACTGATGAAAGATCCTTCCTCTATGTTAACTTGTCTTGTTCTCCATTTTTTTCTCATTTATATATTTCTTGTTATTTGCACCGTTGGTGATGTCCTGTACCCATATATGCATGTGTGTGCATATATATATCACTGAGGCAGTGACTAGTGACCGAGACCTTTGGAAATATGCTGTGCTTGAGAAGAGCTGGCAAGCTAAGTGAGACCATAACCTCGTGGCCTATGTCAGGGGTATAACCAGCCCATTTATGCGTACCTTTCCTTCATTAGACATTAAACTCTGCTTGCGAAAACCTGTTGAGGCAAGTGAGATCGAAAGCAAATTCGATGACTGGCATCCATGCTTGTGGAGTGCTAAGAGCATCATCCAAGCATGATAGTAGCCAGAGCAGCTAACGTGCATCCGTGCCGGTGGCACTTAAAAAGCACCGTTTGAGTGTGATCGTTACCAGCGTCGCCTTACTGGCACGTGAAAAAGCATTCGAGCGAGGTCGTTGCCAATGCCGCTGGACTGGCTGCTGTGCATGTGGTACATAAAAAACACCATTTGAGCATAGCCATTGCCAGTACTACCTGACTGGTCCTTGTGCCGGAGGCACATAAAAGCACCTGCTACACTCTCGGAGTGGTTGGCATTAGGAAGGGCATCCAGCTGTAGAAACTCTGCCAGATCAGATTGGAGCCTGATGCAACCATCTGGCTTGCCAGTCCTCAGTCAAATCGCCCAACCCATGCTAGCATGGAAAGCGGACGTTAAACGATGATGGTCTATATATATATATATATATATATATATATATATATTTATATATATATATACTTTATCAATAAAGCTGCAAAGACATCACAAAAAGGTTCAGTTACTCTGAGTAACAGCTTTTGTGATGTCTTTGTTGCTTTATTAATAAAGCATATTACTCTACCTCTGGAATTCAAGTACTATTTTTCCCACCTTGATTCACATTTATGTGCTTACTCTGGTATATGTATATGTGCATGTGTGTGTGTATGTGGAGGCACGTGGTTCAGTGTTTAGAATATTGCTCTCTTAATTGTAAGATCGTGGTTTTGATTTCTGGACAGAGTGACGATATGTTGTTTTCTTGAGTGAAGCATTGAATTTCATGCTGTTCCAGCCTATTCAATTGGCAAAAAATCTGCTATATCCTGCAACAGACTAGCTTGCCATCAAAGGAAGAAATATATATATGTTACAAATTAGGGGAAACCGACTGTATGAGCTACTGACTGGAGGAGGACCTTTGTGCTTTTTGATTTAGGGTTATGCTTAAAGATCTTAGCTGTTACCTGCATGCAAGTATGACATGGTAGCTTATGCCATGGTTTCACTTGTTTTAAGTGGCTTTGTGGTCACATGTTGATGTAGGTACTCTTTCAGCTGCCCTACTTCTTGTGAAACCTTGAGGGTTTGATAGCTGGGGAAGAAGAGAGAGCAGCTCCACTTGAACATATTTTCCCTTGAGTAAACTGGAGTAACGTGAAATAAAGTACCTTGCTGAAGGAGACCTTCTGCCCTGGCTAGGAATTGAACCCATGATTTTGCAGTCGTATACCCAACACCCAAACCACAATGTGGGACACCTTCATGCAAAAACACACACACATGTATGTATGCATCATCATCATCATCATCATTTAGCGTCCGTTCTCCATGCTAGCATGGGTTGGACGGTTCAACTGGGGTCTGTGAAGCTGGAAGGCTTCATCAGGCCCAGTCAGATCTGGCAGTGTTTCTACGGCTGGATGCCCTTCCTAACGCCAACCACTCCGTGAGTGTAGTGGGTGCTTTTTACGTGCCACCCGCACAGGTGCCAGACAGAGCTGGCAAACGGCCACAAACAGATGGTGCTTTTACGTGTCACCGGCACGGGGCCAGGCGAGGCTGGCAACGGACACGAACGGATGGTGCTTTTACGTGCCACCAACACGGGGGCCAGACAGAGCTGGCAAACGGGCACGAAACGGATGGTGCTTTTACGTGTCACCGGCACGGAGGCCAGACAGAGCTGGCAAACGGCCACAAACGGATGGTGCTTTTACGTGTCACCGGCACGGGGGCCAGGCCAGGCTGGCAACGAACACGAGCGGATGGTGCTTTTACGTGCCACCGACACGGGGGCCAGACAGGGCTGGCAAACGGGCACGAAACGGATGGTGCTTTTACGTGTCACCGGCACGGAGGCCAGACAGAGCTGGCAAACGGCCACAAACGGATGGTGCTTTTACGTGTCACCGGCACGGGGGCCAGGCCAGGCTGGCAACGAACACGAGCGGATGGTGCTTTTACGTGCCACCGACACGGGGGCCAGACAGGGCTGGCAAACGGCTACGAACGGATGGTACTTTTACGTGTCACCTGCACGGGGGCCCTGATGTTGATCGACCTCAATTTGGTTTGATCTTGATTTTGACTGTTCTCTTGCCGGGTTTTCTCACGCACAGCATACCTCCAAAGGTCTCGGTCACTGGTCATTTCCTTGGTGAGACCTAAAGTTTGAAGTATGCATATATATATATATATATATACATACATACATACACACACACACACAGAGGCATGGCTGTGTGGTTAAGAAGCTCACCTAGCAACTACTTGGTTTTTGGTTCAGTCTCATAGGATAGCACCTTGGGCAAGTGTTTTCTATGGCCCTGGGTCAACCAGCATCTCATCATTGAATCTCATTGACAGAAACTGTGTGGAAAGCTGTCGTGTATATATTAATATGGGTGTGTAGGTGTGTTTTAGCATTTCTTTTTATTATCCCCACAGCTCGATAACTGGTATCGGTTTGTTTACATCCTTGTAACTTAGAGGTCCGGCAAAAGAGGCCAATAGAATATGTACTGGGGGTAGGGGGTGATTCATTCAACAAAAATACCCTTTGAGTAAAAAGTAAAATACACACACACATACACACAAGTAGTGTGACACTACTTTGCCTCTTTGTGATAACTTCCCTTCCATCATATATAGATTACTGCTATTTCTACTACTACTACAACTACTACTTTTATATTCTCCTTCATTTACTCCAGTGTCTCCCCTTCCCCCCTCCCCATCCAAAAGCCTTTTAATTATGTCTTCCTGTTATCCATATATTTATATCTCCAATTTCTCTTCACTTAGCTCTGTATATCTGTATGTGTATGTGTGTAAATTGCTGTGTGTGTGTTTGTGTGTATATATATATATATATATATTAGAAAGAATTATCATCATCACCATCATCATTATTCTTCATTATCATCATCCTCATCATCATCATCACCGTTGCCTTTGCAGTGTTTGCTCTGGTTTTTCACATTCCGAGTTCATATTCCGCCAAGGTCGACTTTGCCTTTCATCCTTTCGGGTGTTAATAAAGTTAAGTGTACCTGTCAAGAACTGAGATGGATGGCATCAACTAACCGGCCCCTCCCCTCAAAATTTCCCTTGTGGGTCTTGTGTCTAAATCAGAAACCTCGATTGCCATCATCATCACCATGAACTGATCATGGGATTCATGGCATCACTAACCTCCTCCCTTCAAAGCTGTCTATAGAAGACAGGGTTATTACTATTATTATTATTATTATTATTATTATAATTATTGTTATTGTTATTGTTATCAAGCTGGCAGAATCGTTAGCATACCAGGTAAAATGGTTAGTGGCATGTTGTCTGTCTTTATGTTCTGATTTCACATTCCACTGAGGTCAATTTTGCCTTTCATCCTTTTGGAGTCAATAAAAAACGATGATGATGTTGATGGTGGTGGTGGTGGTGGTGGTAGTGATGATGATGATGATGTTATTGTTGTTGTTGTTGTTGATGATGAAGAAAATAAGTCACAGCTGAGTGCTGGGGTCGAAGTAATCGACTTTACCCCATCTCTGAAATTGCTGGCCTTGTGCCAAAATTTGAAAGCATTATTATTAATATTATTATTATTATTATTATTATTATTATTATTATTATTGGTGTAGGAATGGTTGTGTGGTAAGTAGCTTGCTTACCAACTACATGGTTCCGGGTTCAGTCCCACTGCATGGCACCTTGGACAAGTGTCTTCTACTATAGCGTCGGGTTGACCAAAGCCTTGTGAGTGGATTTGGTTGACGGAAACTGAGAGAAGCCCATCGTATATATGTATGTATATATATATATATATATGTATGTATATATATATATATGTATATATATATATATATATATATATATATATATATATATATGTATGTGTGTCTGAGTTTGTCCCCCTAACATCGCTTGACAACCGATGCTGGTGTGTTTACGTCCCCGTAACTTAGTGGTTCGGTGAAAGAGACCGATAGAATAAGTACTAGGCTTACAAAGAATAAGTCCTGGGGTTGATTTGCTCAACTAAAAGGCGGTGCACCAGCATGGCCACAGTCAAATGACTGAAAAAAGTAAAAGAGTGAAAGTGTAAAAGAGTATAGGTGGCGAGGTGGCAGAAATGTTAGTATACTGGGTGAAACGCTTAGTATTTCGTCTGTCTTTACATCTTGAGTTCAAATTCTACTGAGGTCGACTTTGCCTTTCATCCTTTCGGGGTTGATAAATTAAGTACCAGTTACACACTGGAGTCAATGTAATTGACTAGTCCCCTCCCCACCAAATTTCAAGCCTTGTGCCTTTATTAGAAAGGGTTGTAGTTGTTGTTATTATTATTTTTATTATTATTATTATTATTATATCATTGAGTGAGAGAGCAATGCATGCCATCAAAGTGACACTGAGGTACAGATATATGAAGCCCAATATACCCATCATGACTACCCGTCTGATAAGGGTACACCAGGCAAATGCATCACAGCCATATGTGTGCAGCATGGTGATCTCATATCAAGATAAACAGCACATGACCTTGCAGGTGAGGGCCCTGTTAGAATTTTCTTCAGGTCGTATAGCTCATCTGCTCAAAAGGTCCCCGAATAAGAGTTGTTTAAGGATGTTGAACAACATGCCCATGTTTCCAGAGGTGAATTATCCAAACCCCAAAGAATTCCTCTCAACACATGGATGTCTATGATGCTCCCCCCACTGCTTCTTGTGATCAGAGATGCACATATTGTCGGCCACAAACCTTTCTACCCTTGGATAACCCTTAAAATAAATTACAAGTCTCAAGGAACAACTACACCAAAAAAATTATATACTATATCTTTCTCATTTTTTTCCTCATAGTTCATGTGGTAAATATCATAAATGTTTTGTGTGTGTGTGTATTTTGATAACGTAATAGGTTAGATAGGATGATGTCTATATTACAATAACCAATAATATGTTGTGCATGTATAGTGATATTACGATCGTAAAATTAGCATTAGCTTATCTTGCTCTTTCTCAAGGAACATGTAGGAACCTTTTGTGGAACTCCTGTTGAAGAAGATTGGGTTAAGGTCAAACAACTGACAAGCAAATCTGTGGTATTGAGCAGAATATTTGCTGTAGCCCATCTTTTATACCAAGATAAAACAATGTGCATGTTAACACTTCCAATCTGTTCAGATCAAAAGCCGTGAAAGTTATTGCCTGGTATTGCATCCAGGCACTTATCATTGTTATTATTATTATTAAGGTGGCAAGCTGGCTGAATTGTTGGCACACTGGTCAGAATGCTTTGCAGCATTTTGTCTGTCTTTTGAGTTCAAATGTTGCCAAGGTCAGCTTTGCCTCTCATCTTTTTGAGGTCATTGAAATAAATACCTGTCAAGTACTGGGGACCAATATAATTGACCCCACCCTATCCCACCCCTGCAACCAACAAAAAAAATAATTTCAGGCCCCTGTGAATATTGTAGAAAGGATCATCATCATCATCATTGTCAACAATATTGCCTCCACACCACTGTTGCTACTGTTGTTGTTAGTTATGTGAATTTACAACGATGAGGCATCATTGATATTCTTTTCTTCTTTAGCTTGTTTCAATCATTTGGCTGCGGCCATGCAGGAGCACTGCCTTTTAGTCAGAGAAATGGACCACCAGGACTCATTCTTTGTAAGCCTGGAACTGGAAGGACACACTAGATAATATATTATCTATGAAATTGTCTCTCTTTCATCCAGTCCCCATGTGGGTGGGGTGTGAAAGGATCAGTGGAAACAGGGCTGACAACATGAACACCCTTTTCTTGGCCTCACATGTGAAATAAAAGACATGCTCACTATTGGAAAGCTTTTGATCATAGTGGTCATAGCTTTGCTGCTGCTGCTGCTAATACTACTACTAACTACTACTACTACTGTTGCTATTACCACCACCACTGTTACTACTACTACTACTACTACTACTACTATCACCACCACCATTACTACTATTACTACTCTACTATCTGCTGACAAACAGTATGATCACTGCCATTGTTTGCTACTTGGGACCCTCAACTTTTTTCAGACTTGTCTGACCCCCCCAGCAGTTAGGAAGTGGGGGGGACTGCAGTGTAAAATGAACTCCCACATGTCTGACTAATAACTGGCCCAGCAAGCTGGCTTTTGTCAGCAGGAGGTCAGTATGAGGTCACTCACTGTACAACCCTGCAATTGGAGAGAGTGAGGGGATACCACAACAATAGATTACTGCTGACTACTCACTGTATGTGTGTGTGTGGTACTTGCTTATGTTGAGTACACATATATGTGATATATATATATATATATAAAGATCTTCACTATATTAGACTTGGAACCTACATTGGAGTGTGAAACTCTATGCATGTGTGGATAGGTATATAATTTCATAAGCTTGTATATCTATATGTATGTGTTTAGTGATGTATTCATATATATGTACATGCATGAATATGTCCATGTATAGATACAGGTGTGTCTGTGTGGTAAGAAGCTTGCTTGCCAACCACATGGTTCTGGGTTTAGTCCCACTGTATGGCCCTTAGTCAAGTGTCTTCTACTATAGCCTTGAGCTGACCAAAGCCTTGTGAGTGTATTTGGTTGGCGAAAACTGAAAGAAGCTTGTTATATATATTCTTTTACTGGTTTTAGTTATTTGACTGCAGCCATGCTGGAGCACCACCTTTAGTCGAGCAACTCGACCCCAGGGCTTATTCTTTGTAAGCCTAGTACATATTCTATCAGTCACTTTTGCCAATTCACTAAGTTACAGGGACATAAACACACCAACACCTGTTGTCAAGCAGCTATGGGGGACAAACACAGACACAAAGATATGCACACTCACATAAGTATATACAATAGCCTTCTTCCAGTTTCCATATACCAAATCCACTCAAGAGGCTTTGGTTGGCCTAGAGTGAAAGTAGAAGACACTTGCCCAAGGTGGCATACAGTGGAACTGAACCCGGAATCATGAGGTTGGGAAGCAACATAATAAAATGAGTGTGTGTGTGTATGCAGGTGTAGCTGTGATGACTGTGTAGTAAAAAGTTTGCTTCCCAACCACATAGTACTGGGTTCGTTCCCACTGCACAACACCTTGCTATAGCTCTGGGCCAACCAAGCTTTGTGAGTGTATTTGTTCAATTGAAAATAAACCCCTTGTCATGTGTGTCCCCTTATTTTGATATCTCATGATAGTTGTGTAACCGTCATACAAGCAGTGTCATTCCTTCGCAATATTCTGCTAGACCATGTTTGACCATTGGGGAAATATTAGCTTGCTTGGAAAAAAATCTGCCTTAATAAAACCCTGTCTTTTGTGAGATTTGTCCATGTTGACATTGGTTGTTGTTGTTTTGCTTGTCCTTAATTCTGTCTCTTTCTTTAATATTCCAGCAAAGTCAATCCCCTGGTCGAAGTAGTGGTGTCAGTTCAACAGGAGCTAAATCTCCCTCTCCACAAGCAATGCAATATTATGTAAGTACAGTTGTCTCTCTCTCTCTCTCTCTCTCTCTCTCTCTCTCTCTCTCTCTCTCTGTCTGTGTCTGTCTCTCAGTCACTTTCTACTCCCCCCCCCTGTCTGTGTCTTCTCTCAGTCACTTTCTACCTCCTCCCCTGTCAAATCCCAAAATGGGTTTATGCAGTTCTGTTTCTTGAAATAGTGTTACAGATGCAGATGTGGCTGTGTGGTTAAGAAGCTTGCCTCCCAGTCGTGTGGTCCTCAGTTCAGTCCCATGGCATGGCACCTTGCACAAGTGTCTTTTATTATCACTCCAGGCTAACCCAGATTGCAATTAAATGAAGCCTGTCTCACACACACACACATACAGTTAGATAGATAGATAGATGTGTGTGCATGTATGTATATATGTATATATGTCCATCCTTGTCTAGATATTATGTGAATGGTTGTAAATGATGATGATGATCATCATCATCATCATTCAAGCAAATTTGGCAAATTATCCCACTCATGCCATCATGGAAACATGTTAGATGGTGGTGGTGGCGGCAATGGCAGCAGTGGTCTGTCTGTCTCTTCATAAACTATGGGGGCAAAAGGATATGTTGATCTCTTTAGTGCTTGTGTCACAATAAAATACAGTCTGTAAACTCTGTACAGTGTGAGGGTTGTTCCATTTTGTTTAAGACAGGATGACCTCTTTTGTGCTCTTACCATGATTAAAATGTATTATAGGCGTATGAGTGGCTGTGTGGTAAGTAGCTTGCTTACGAACCACATGGTTCCAGGTTCAGTCCCACCGAAAGAATCCCGTCGTATATGTGTGTGTGCGTGTATACATTTGTGTGTCTGTGTTTGCCCCCCAACATCACTTGACAACCGATGCTGGTGTGTTTATGCCCCCCGTAACTTAGCCGTTTGGCAAAAGAGACCGATAGAATAAATACTAGGCTTACAAAGAATAGGTCCTGGAGTCAAATTGCTCGACTAAAGGCGGTGCTCCAGCATGGCCACAGTCAAAGGACTGAAATAAGTAAAAGAGGGTTCATTCTGCAAAATGGTTCCCGTTAAGAAGGAGATCCTGCTATAGAAACTGAAACAAAATGAAACTTTTGAGTGAGATAGATCGTCCAACTCATCTAAGAGAGCAGTAAAGCACCATTCAACCCAACCATGCCATTCCAGCATGGAAATTAAATGTAAAACAATGATGATATGATGTAAATTATATGTTATTGTTGTTAATTATTACATTTCTTGTTGTTGTTGTTGTTCATAAAATGAGATTATTAACCAAAATATGTTTACATTTAACCCTTAATAAAAACCCTCCTTTTTCTTTTTTTTTTGCCAGGGTTTTGCCAGCGCATCACCACAGAGTAGTCAGACACAAAGTCATGGAAGTCTGACTAGCTCTGATAGCATCACATTTCCAGGGCGATCGGCACCAACGACGACGTGCACATGTTCCAAATCAGCACAGGTCAGTCACTTCAACATTAACTCACTTTTACCATCTACCCACACAGACAGACAGACACACACACACCTTTGTCTTTCTAGATTATCTACCTCCACCATCTCCAAGCTTCTACCCCTGAGACAAACATTATAAATCAACTTTTTAGCATTCAGACTGTTTTGAATTAATCCTATATTAGGTGCAGGAGTGGCTGTATGGTAAGTAGCTTGCTTACTAACCACATGGTTCCAGGTTCAGTCCCACTGTGTGGCACGTTGGGCAAGTGTCTTCTACTATAGCCTCGGGTTGACCAAAGCCTTGTGAGTGGATTTGGTAGACGGAAACTGAAGGAAGCCCGTCGTATATATGTATATATGTATGTGTATATATGTCCCCCCAACGTCGCTTGACAACTGATGCTGGTGTGTTTACGTCCCCCGTAACTTAGCAGTTCGGCGAAAGAGACTGATAGAGTAAATACTAGGCTTACAAAGAATAAGTCCTGGGGTCGATTTGCTTGACTAAAGGCAGTGCTCCAGCATGGCTGCAGTCAAATGACTGAAACAAGTAAAAGAATATCTCTTAGTTTCAAGAGGGTAGATGGAAGAGGCTGGGTCTGTCTGGTTTGACCATAAATCAGGTAGACTCTTTGAACCGAATATGACCAATTTAAATGTGACAAATCATTTGTGCAAGCTGTTCAGCAGAAAAGATAAAAAAACAAAACATCCATACATCATCTTTGACAAGAAATTAGATCATCATATAATGTGTGGGTGTGTGTATGCCCTTCATCATCATCATCATCATCATCGTTTAACGTCCACTTTCCACCCTGGCATGGGTTGGACGGTTTGACTGAGGGCTGGTGAGCCAGAGGCTGCACCAGGCTCAGTCTGATCTGGCAATGTTTCTACAGCTGGATACCCTTCCTAATGCCAACCCAGAGTGTAGTGGGTGCTTTTACGTGACACCAGCATGAGGGTCAGTCAGGCGATTCTGGCAACGACCATGCTCAAAAGGTGTTTTTCACATGCTACCTGCACGGGCGCCAGTCTGGTGGCACTGGCAATGACCGCACTCGAATGTTGCTTTTCATGTGCCGGTAGGGTGACTCTGGCAACAATCACGCTCGAATGGTGCTTTCCACGTGCCACCGACATGGGAGCCAATCTGTGGCCCTGGCAACGATCACGCTTAGGTGTGCTTGTAACATTTCACTGGCACGAGTGCCAATTAGGTGGTACTGTCATCGGTCACGTCAGCGATTTTGATTTCACTTGCCTCAATAGGTCTTTGCAAGCAAAGTTTATTGACCAATGAGGGGTAGTCATAAGTGGGTTGGTTACACCCACTGGCATAGGCCATGGGCCATGATCTCACTTGGCTTGTCAGGTCTTCTCAAGCACAGCATATCTCCAAAGGTCTCGGTCACTAGACATTTCCTTGGTAAGGGCCTTTTGTGAGTATATGTATTTATGTATAGATAGCTTGGTAGATAGATAGGTAAATAGATAAGAGATTTTCATACAGATTCTGTTTACCATTATCCATTCTCATAGCAGTGGTCAGTCTAGGGCTGTAATAGGAGATACTTGCCTGAGGCGTCGCATGGAGGGGGACTGAACTTGAATATGTCAAACAAACAGCCATACCTACCCCTTTGTCAGTGTTTTTCAATCACTTCAATCATTCTGATTGATTGTTCTTATACGACTGTAAATGGATCCCTCATAAGTTTTGTGATTGAGACTTGCAGACAAAAGTGCACCAATATTAATATAAGAAAAGAAATCAAACTTTAAAGAGGTTAGTGATTGTCATCAGCATCTTTCACTTGTTTTAGTCATTGGACTGTGGCCATGTTGGAGCACTGTTTTGAAGCGTTTTAGTTGAACAAGTTGACTCCAGTACTTATATATTTTTTAAGCTAGATACTTATTCTAACAATGTCTAATGCTGAACTGCTAGCTTATGGAGATATAAACAAACCAACACCGGTGTATCAAGTGGTAGTGGAAGACAAACATAAAGAACACACACACAGAAATATACATACTTTCAAGCATTGGGCCTTACAGAGGCAAAGTGGCTGAGTTCCTTATGAGTGTTGGGCCTCACAGAGGCAATGACTGAGACCTTTGGCGTCATGTCATGCTTGAAAAGAAGATCCATCAAGCCATGCAAAATTGCAGTTATGGCAGAAACCGGTGTCATGCAAATGATACCCATGCCAGTGGCACATAAAAGCACCCATTACACTCTTGGAGTGGTTGGCATTAGGAAGGGCATCCAGCTGTAGGAAACCACACCAAATCAAACTGGAGTCTGGTGTAGCCTTCCAGCTTACCAGCCCTGGTCAAACCATCCAACCCATACCAGCATGGACAACGGACATTAAATGATGATGATGATACGTACATAAATACATACATACACACATATACACACATGCTTGTGCACCTGCACAACTGGCTTCTTTCAGTTTCTGTCTACCAAATCCCCTCAGAGTGCTTTAGTTGAAAATACTTGCCCAAGGTTCCACAAAGTGGGACTGAATCCAAAACCAAACTTCTTACTATACAGCCATGACTGTGCATGTACAGAACAAAAATTTATGTTTTTATCATTTTTTTTTTTTTTATATTGTAAAAATGGCTGTTTGTTTTGATTTTACATTCTTCTCTTTGTGCATGGCTCAATATCAGCTATGGATGGCAATTTTATTGCCCTCTCTGTCTTTACATTTATACCAACATTTGTTATCATTTGCTTTCCATTTTCCAAAAATTCTGAAACTAGCATCGTATTCTTTAATGGAGAACTCTTGTTTGCATCTCAGCATTGTTTCATTTCCATTGCTGCTTTAAATTTCCAATGTCTTCATTAATGAAGCCTGCATCACACAAGTGAAGCTCATCTCTGACATAGCCATCACCATTGCAGGCTGTTACCTCATTCTTTGAATCATTAATATTTTGCCAATTCATTCTCTTTATATTAAAATTCTTCCTAAACTCTGTAATCTGAATCATATTTTCCCCTGTTTAATTCTTCTATAAGCTGGACCCTGGTTTTGTGTAAAGAAAATGGTTTGATTATTGCCAGATTCTCCAGATCCATTCTTTATTTAATCTTTTAATCATTTGAGTGTTTGGACTTTGGCCTCACCAAGGGACCACTCAGAAGAGGTCTTGTTGAGATAACCAACCCACTGTACTTATTTTTTAAAGTCTTTTAGCCAAATCACTAAGTTGCATGGAGATGAGCAAACCAACATGAGCTGTCAAGCAATAAGGTAGTACAAAGATCTGCATGCACATATACACAGCAGGCTTCCATAAACTTGCTATCTACCAAATTCACTCACATGGCATTGGTCAGCCTTAGCCTACAGTACAAAACACTTGTCCACAGTGCCATGCAGTGGCACTGAACCCAAAACCGTGTGGCTGTGAAGGGAACTTCATCTTTCAGCCATGCCGCTACCTAAGCTATGAGTGCATCTACTGGCTGCAATACAGGGATGCCAGACTGAGCGCTAAAATTACAACTTTAACATTTTGGTGTAAAGCCACCAAATATAGTTCAGTAAGTTGGAAGACTTGTGAGGCAGTTCCGCATGGCAACTTGGTCAAGCATCTTCTTTATAATCCTGGACTGAGCAGGATGCGTGTGTGTGTGTGAGTTGGTGTCTCCTTTTCTTGACATCACATGACGGTAGTGAATGGGTGTCACTATCCTACAGTGGTGTTATTCTTTTCCAATCTTCCATAGAAACTTGTCTGGCTGTGGGGAAATATTATCCACTTGCAAAAGGGTGAGGGTTGGCGTCAGGAAGGAAGGATACCTGGGCATAGAAAATCTTCAAGAAATTCTGTAATTCCATTCAACTCATGCAAGCATGGAAAAGTAGACATAAAATAATAATGATGATTACAATGGCAGCGGCAGCGATATCTTTTTGCCTTGAGAATGAAACAATTCTTGAACTGAATCAATATCCAAATAAAGATTTTGTAACTCAAGACTGGAGCCTGGTGCAGCCTTCTGGCTTCCCAGATCCCCGGTCGAACCATCCAACCCATGCTAGCATGGAGAACGGACGTTAAACGATGATGATGATGATGCTGATGAATCAATGTTTTTGTTGAATTTCCAATGAATTGCTAAGAAATTCTTGCCAAACGTTTAAAACGCACATGGGTTTTTTGACTGAGATGTCAGTATGATTTTTTTTAAATATTCAAACCACCCAAATCATTTATATCCTATGAAACTGTTTGTCAGTCATTTGCCAATTTCAATCAAATCCATGTTGGAATTTTTTCTTTCTGAACGAAGAAAGTTTTTTTAAAACATTCCTTTCCCAAGCAATCCTATTTGGCAGCATAATTTATTTATCTAAAACTGCTTTGCACCCACTGCACAGCACCTTGAGAAAATGTCTTCCACTACAGTCCTTATCTTGTGAGTGAATCTGGTCGATGGAAACTGTGTGGAAACCCATCACGTGTGTGTATGTTTGTGTTTGTCCTGCAATAACTACTACTTGACAAGTGTTGGTTTACTTACATCCCTATAGCTTAACAGTACTGGGGTAGATTTGTTTGACTAAAACCTTTCAAGGCAGTGCCCCAGCATGGCTGCAGTCGAATGACTGAAACAGGTAAAAGATAAAAAATAAAGAAATAACCACCATCTTCAGTCATTTTTGCTTCCGTGTGATATCTGGTTTCTACAAAGTTGTCCACATTTGCAATCCCAGCCTCATGGATCCATTATCATTTAAATCTGTTGAATAATCCAGAATCCCAGGACTTCTAGAAAGTTTTCTAAGTTTACTTTCAGTTTCCTATTCTTAACATTTCTTTGTTAAACTCCTCCAAACAATACTGGACTCATTTTTTGATGGTCATTTCGTTTAAAGCAATGCATTTTTACTACAATTGGGCTCAGTGGTAAGAGCATGGCTCAGTGATTAGAGCATCGGGGTCACAATCATGAAGTAGTGAATTCAATTCCCAGACCGGGTTTTGTGTTGTGTTCTTGAGCAAGACACTTTATTTCACATTGCTCCAAAGCTGTATCACCCTTTGCCTTTCCCTTGGATAACATCGATGGTGTAGAGAGGAGAGACTGATATGCATGGGCGACTTTTGGTCTTCCATAAACAATCTTACCCAGACTTATGCTTCAGAGGGTAACTTTCTAGGTGCAATCCCATGATCATTCAAGACTGAAGGGGGTCTACACTCTCTAATCTGATCCCAATTGACAATCCCATAGTCTTTCGTGACTGTACCCTTTACCCTGATCCCAATTGACAAACAACATTCCAGTTTAATCACTTCAGTGCTTTGTTCTTCATAAATCTTCATATTGTAAATATTATCATGCGTTTCCAATTTACTATTTGACTTGTTTTAGCTTTGTTAGCACCTCTTTCATGATGTCTAAATTTTGCTAATTTTTCTTCTAATCTCATAACTCTTGTCTTATGTTCTTCACCGTTGGTAATAGCATTACTCACTTATTTGCAACTCATGATGTGTTTCAAATTCTACTAAAGCTGCAATTAATATGGCTTCTAATTGCATGGTTCTTGAATTAATTTGGTTTATAAATTGACACCCAACCCCACAAAAAACACAACTATTTATAAATATACATAGCTTTTCATTTTCTTTTATTGAAACTGAACCTGAAAGTTTGTCATACAACTCGAGTGTCATGTCACTATCATCTTCAGGTGAAAGCTCTTAGCTTCAGTTTAAATCTTAAAAGATCATATCCTCTACATGTATCGAGCACTCTTTGGTCATTTGTTCAACATTAAGCTACACACACACACATGTATATATATGTGCGTATATATATATATATATATATATACATGTGGAGGTGCAATGGCCCAGTGGTTAGGGCAGCAGACTCGCGGTCGTAGGATCGCGGTTTCGATTCCCAGACTGGACGTTGTGAGTGTTTATTGAGCAAAAACACCTATAGCTTCACGAGGCTCCGCCAGGGGATAGTGGCGATCCCTGCTATACACTTTTGCCACAACTTTCTCTCACTTTTTCTTCTGTTGGCCTGCTCACTTAGCCAGCGGGATGGCGTCATTTGAAGGCTAAAACAAGCGCATTGTGACCAGCGATATGTAGCAACATCTGATAGCCTAGTCGGTCAAGTGTGTGACATACAGACATAGGCGCAGGAGTGGCTGTGTGGTAAGTAGCTTGCTTACCAACCACATGGTTCCAGGTTCAGTCCCACTGCATGGCACCTTGGGCAAGTGTCTTTTATTATACCCTCGCGCTGACCAAAGCCTTGTGAGTAGATTTGGTAGACAGAAACTGAAAGAAGCCTGTCATATACATGTATATGTATATATGTGTTTGTGTGTCTGTGTTTGTTCCCCCCACACACACACACACACATCGCTTGACAACCAATGCTGGTCTGTTTATGTCCCCGTAAGTTATCGGTTTGGCAAAAAGAGACCGATAAAATAAGTACTAGGCTTACAAAGAATAAGTCCTAACAGCATGGCTCCAGCATGGCCGCAGTCAAACAAGTAAAAGAGTAAAGAGTAAGAGTGTATATATATATATATATATATATATATATATATATATATGAAAGAATAAATAGAGTCACAGGTAAGATGGAGTACAATTCAACAGCTGTTTAATGACCACTACATATGTTTCGATACAACATAGATCCACATATATACAAGATTTAAATTTTACATTAAGTAACGGTTTACCTGTATAATAGGACCTAGTTGTATCTCCTCTGGTGATAAAAAAATCTAAGGCTAAACGTGCTCTATTTTGTACTCTGATACGTTCTTAACGGAATACACCTCAACTATATATATATATATAAATAAATGGTTCAAACCAGTTTAATTCAAATTTGTTGGTACTCTTGAGTTTCAAGCACAATGCTAGTCGACTAGCATCGTACTTGAAGTTGAGTGCCCTTCTTTCGTTTGTCCACTCACTTGTGTCTATGTGTGTGTGTGTGTATACACACACACACATACACAAGGAAGTGGATTGAATAGGCCTTATTACAATTCCCTAAACTTGTTTCAATGCATCATTATCAGCTGTTAATTGCTGACTGTTACATATATTACATGCATTATTGTATTAATATCATTCAACAATAGCTGTATACATGCACATCTGTATATGTAGTATGTAGATTCACCAGAAAACAACTGAACAAAGATCACATATCTAGAACAACCAATCGAAGCAATATATTTAGCAGCACCAGCGAAGGAAAGAAAATCTGAAGAGGAAATTTATATTGCATTATTTTTCATTTTTAGTGTTTCTGTATGTTATTGAAAATTATTATATCAAAATTCTAAACTGCGTAAAAACATTCAAGTACTTGGGTTAATATTAATAGTCTGTCTTCTCCTTTGAAATCTGTGGCCTTGTACCTATGGTAATCAGTTATTATGAGTAGTACTATTATGCTTTCATTGTCGGATGATAGATTCAGTCGAATACCAAACACTACTGGTTTAGTAGTACAGTAATCCCTTGCTGTATTGCAGTTCACCTATCGTGGTGTATTATTGAAGCTTATGCCGATTCCTCCATGGTGTTGTTTTGCATTTATGATAAAATAAATATATACAAATTATAAAAATAATTTTTAAAAAATATACAGTGCAGTGTTGTTTCTACTTTGTGGATTTTCACGTATTGCAGGGGGTTTTGGAACGTAACACGTGCGATAGTCGAGGGATTACTGTATATAGTTGTCTATTTTTATGTTCCATTGTTCCATGTTGAAATGCTGCTGGACTTGACAGAGTTGTCTTTTCCTTGCATCCTTCAAACCTCAATAATATAAAGCTCCCTCGATTAAACTGACTACATCTGATCCCTTCCTCTGAAACTCTTGTGTATTTCTGCCAATGTTGGTGTGGCAGAGATGTTAGAATGTTGTACAGAATACCTTGTTGTATTTACTTAAGGTACCATATGTTCTGAATTAAAAAAAAAAAAAATTAGCAATGTCAACTTTCTCAAGAGCTATAATAAATAAGATAAGGCTCAGGGCTGAACCTTGGTGAACACCTACTTGCACTTGAGATTTCTCATTGAACTCATTGCCAACAACTTTCACTTTGCTGACTACATCTCTGTGTGGTGGCTTGCACTATTCTCACCAATCATTCTTTATCATAGTTTTCTTAGAGACCAATTAACTACAGGTCATGGTATTCTAGCAAAGCCTTCTGTAGATCAATAAATACTGCATAGAGAAGCTTACTTTTGGCTGGGTTCTTCTTTTGCAGTTGTTTCTCTATGAAGAGAGCATTGGTGGTACCCTGACCTGGGACAAACTTCATCTCATCTAAGTGGAAATTCTCCATAATCAATTGTGCTAAAACTTCTTTTATGATTTGG
>NC_043006.1:65723149-65793149 GCF_006345805.1 Octopus sinensis
TTTGTCCCCCTAGCATTGCTTGACAACCGATGCTGGTGTGTTTATGTCCCCGTTACTTAGCGGTTCGGCAAAAGAGACCGATAGAATAAGTACTGGGCTTACAAAAGAATAAGTCCCGGGATCGAGTTGCTCGATTAAAGGCGGTGCTCCAGCATGGCCGCAGTCAAATAACTGAAACAAGTAAAAGAATGCAATGTATGTGTGTTTGTGTGTATGTTTATGTCCCCATATTGTAGCAGATTGGTAAAAGAGTCCAATAGAGAAACAATGTGAGTACTGGGGTCATTTGATTTGATTGAAAGGTTCTTCAAGATAGTGCCCCAGCATGGCTGCAGCCTGATGACTGAAAGAAGTAAAAGATTAAAGGATACACACTCACACACACCTACTCACAACCATTTTTTTTCTTGTGCTTCCCTCCCTCCCTCCATCTTTTTGTTGTTCTTGTATTTTTACGTTTTTGTTGTTTGTTTATTTCTTTTCTGTTCATCTTTTGTCTCTTCTTTGTATATTACTACTTTTCTCTCTCTCTCTCTCTCTCTCTCTCTCTCTCTCTGTTACTACTGCTACTACTTCATAATTCATCCATATCAAACCATGTGGTCTGATATCCACAACTGAGCATAGCTGTTCACATCAGCAGCTCTCCATTAACCAAGCTGTTTATCTTAACAGTGGCAGTGAACACCAACCTGCTGTTCACTTTAACAGCCATAAATACACCAATTTGCTGTTCATTTTAACAGCCATCAATAAACACCAACCAGTTGTTCACTTTAACAACCATCAGTAAACATCAACCTGCTGTTCATTTTAGCAGCTGTCAGTAAACCAACCGACTGTTCACTTTAAAAGCCATTGATAAACAACAACCATCGATAAACACCAACTAGCTGTTCACTTTAACAGCCATCAGTTAACACCAACCACCTGTTCACCATTACAGCCATCAGTAAATACCAGCCAGCTGTTCACTTTAACTGATGAATATACCAACTTGCTGTTCATTTTAACGGCTGTCAGTAAACCAACCAGCTTTTCCCTTTAACGGCCGTCAATAAACACCAATCAGCTGTTCACTTTAACAGGCATCAATAAACACCAACCAGCTGTTCACTTTAACAGCCATCAATAAACACCAACCAGCTGTTCACTTTAACAGCCTTCTATAAACACCCACCTAGATGTTCACTATAACAGCTGTCAATAAACACTCACGAAGCTATCAATAAACCCTGTTAATTTTTGACTCCCTGTGATCATATGCACAGAGTTGTCTTACCTTAAGAAAGGAATTGTATACAGACCTTTGTCGGCACAAATAGAGGCACATACATATACGAAAAAGAACCTTTACTCGATCACTTGACTTGCTAGAAAATGCAACCAAATCCCTCTGAAAAAAAAAACATCCTTTCATCTTAAATAACAGAGAATACAGTGGACATATAGAAAAAGATGGGACAGTCATGGCTGGAATACCTTTGATCATTGCTCTGCTTGATCAAGGCTGACTTGCGGCTAAACTATGAAAACCTCAACACTTGCATGCACATACATCAAAGTTGACCAAACTCCCTTGTAACTAAAACCCTACATCTATTACGTCTGACTGCCACGTAGCTAGATAAATGTAATAAATGCGGTGAAAGGCTCCCCACTTTCTCCTAATCTTCTCCTACTCCTCCTCCTCCACCTCCTTCCTGTTTGGGCCTGTGACCGTTTGGAAGGGTGATAAGCAAGTGTGTGGCGGCACAGCCCATGTTTTTCGGAGACTGGATGCAGTGCAAGTGCAAGCAGTATCTTAATGCTTTATCTACCTGCTACTTTCAGACGGATCTAACCTTAGTCCAGCTACATGCTATCGAATGCAAGTCAACGTCGGATTTGGAACAGAAGGACAGCAGAATAGAAGAACTTATTAGGGTAGGTCCCTTCCCTACTACCTAATTACTACTTGCTACTAACACATTACTACTACTACTACTACTACTACTAATGCCACCACCACCACCACTATTATTAATACTACAACCATTACTACTAAACTACTACTTACTCGTTCATCCATCCAACCCTAATTTTTAACTCTTCACTAATCCTTAAATCTCATTTTTTCTTTTTCTCCATATACCATTCTCTCTCTCTTCTCCTCTGTTTCTCTCCCCTCTATCTCCCTATCCTTCTCTGTCTCTATTTTTCTCTCCTTCACTTTTTCTTGTTTTTATTTATTGATTTTTATTTCAATCACTTAATTTTGTTCTTGAATTCATCATTTGTTCCATTAAATATATTTGAAATATTTTATACTAACTGGAAGAATTAAAAAAAAAAGAAGAAAATATGAACGGTGCAACTGATTCTAGACCAGAGATTAAGCAGCAACCTTTATAAATTGCAAAAAAGGTTGAGAGAGAGTGTTGTACATCTGTTCAAAATACATTTTTATCTAAGGCAAAAGAAATTTGCTTAAAGCTTTCATAGCCTCTCAGTGCCTTAAAATACAAGTGGATTCTCTTGTGAACCAGCATTATCTATGGTTTTTAGTTTTCTGCTTTGTTTTAGTCATGATGACCAAGGCCATACTTAAGCAGATCATCATCATCATTGATTAATGTCCGTTTTCCATGCTGGCATGGATTGGACAGTTTGACTGAGGTCTGGAGAGCCAGCAGCCGCACCAGTCTCCAGTCCAATCTGGCAAAGTATCTTCAGCTGGATGCCCTGGCATGGGAGCCTGGCATCAATCACGTTTGGATGGTGCTTTTTACATGCCACAGGCACAGGAACCAGTCAGGCAGACCTGGAAAACTTTTATATATATATATATACTTTATTTGTGGGTTAATAAGGCAACCAATGGTTTCATGTGAAGAGATCTTCACAATTGTTCAAGTGTGCCACATGGGAATGTTGGTACTCATCTCCGTTTTGGATATTTGCATCTGCATGTATGTATGTATATAGGCACAGGCATTGCTTTCTGGTAAGAAGTTTGTTTCCCAACCTCATAGCATGGCAACTTGGGCAAGTGTCTTCTATAATCCCGGGCTGTCCAAAGCTTAGTGAGTAGATTTGGTCAATGGAAACTGACCATCAGTGGTATCACATGATGGTCATAAACAAGCAACATTATCATCATCATGCAAGCAAGGTTGTTCATTTCCTGTCTTCCTTAAAAAAAAACATGTCTAGCTATGGGAAAATACAACCTTGTCTGGAAACAGGTGAGGGTTGGTGACAGGAAGGGCATCCATTTGTAGAAAAGTTTGCCTCCACAACTCCATCTGACCCATGCAAGCATGGAAAAGTGTATGTTAGATGATGATAATGTGACCATTCATGTGTGTGCGTTTTGCATTACTATCTTGCTTGCTTCCTTCCTATCCTTTGACTCTGCAGCCATTGAGGCATTTGTCGTGGATATTGCAACCAGATTTCACCATTTCTCTTGGTCTTCTCCTACTCTCTGTAATTCAATAAAATTGAGGCATGTCCACTCTTTAATGTTAACCTGGATGTTGTCCAATCTTGTATGGCCTCTGATCATGAATGTATGAAGGGCAAGTGAGCTTGGTGTTGCCCATTGCCCACCAAGCTGTTAGCCACAGCTGTTTGCCTTTACCTGAGACATACCTTGTCCTCAAAATACTAGGCTGCTGCCCTGATTAGGTTCCTCTATCCTAGCCAGGGACTCCTTGGGATGCCTTACCTGGAGCCTTTCATTTAGTTTTGCTGTGTTAACGCCACCCCCAGCTTGGTTTAGCCCAGCAGCTGAAGTGGGGTACCAGGGCATGGTACTAAGAACCATCATGTGAGAGATTAGGAGTTCACTGAGAACCAGTAATCTCTTTCCACCTGACTGTCCCTGGTAAGGTGCAGCTACCAGACACCAAACCTACTATTCCTACTCAGAGACCCCTACATTCCATTAGTGTACACAAGCAAAATATTTTTTCATTAAATCTACAAGCATCTTTAACACTTTTGATACCAACTCGACTGAAACTGCTTCTGGCTCTGTAGTACAAATGTCTTGTTTTCATAAGTTTTGAATTAAAATCTTCCACCAAACCTTAGTCACAATTTATGTTCATAACACTAGCTTAATGACAACTAAGTTATTTTACTAAATTCTTCGTTATATTTAAAATCAATTGAAAGAAACACACAGCATCTGAACAGAAATATGGAAACGAAAGAGTTAATAATTCATTTAAAACTGGGTATAAATATATCCTGGAAAGACAAAGTTAGAAACACCCTTATTTGAGAGAAGGCTAAGCTTCCTAAATATGGACAAGAAACTGATGTAACAAAAAAAAAAAACCTCTACTGGTTTGGACATATCCAAAGAATGAAGGAAACGCAGTTGGTTGCCAAGGTAAATGTTCTCCTCATCTGATGGTGCAAGAAATCAGGGTAGGTTCTTGACTAAGAATCCAAGGATGTGGCTAAGTGGAACAAGAGGAGGCTGGAGATCATTAGAAATCAATACCTACTGCTGGATCTTTGTAGATGAAGATAGAAACTTCAGCTAGAGGGAATCAGTTCATTGTGGATACTATGGATTGGAATATTTTTTTAATGGACTGTCATCATAGACAAACTTCGGTCATGAATGAAAACGAGATTACACCTAGAAAGTTCCCCTCAAGTCACAGATCCGTGCAACGTGTTTATGGAAGACCAGCAGTTGCCCATGCATACCAGCTTTCCCTCTCCATGCTACCAATGTTATCCAAGGGAAAGGCAAAGGGGCCAATACAGTTTGGCACCAGTGACATCGCAACTCATTTCTACAGCTGAATGAACAAGAGCAACATATAATAAGATGTTTTGCTCAAGAACACAATACACAACTTGGTCCAGAAATTGAACTCGCCACCTCATGATTGTGAACCCGATGCTCTAATCACTGAGCCACACGCCTTCACTTCAATACACCTTCCTGTAATTTGAGTGTACCCCACCATCACATCTTCATCCTCTCTCTCTCTCCTGCTCCCCTGCAAGACATCCATTCCTGTCCCTCTATTCAAATTCTAAACTCTTCCCTCAATACAGCTCCCCACTCAGGTGAAGGGGGTCTTGTCTTGTAAATTATTTGGAGACCTCACTGCTGCTGCTGCCACATAAATAGTATCAGGCACACTTTGTAATGTGATTGGCTTCGAGAAGGGCAACCAGCCTTAGAAACCATACCAAATCAGGTAATAGAGCCTGATGCAGTCTCCTGGTTTGCCAGCTCCTGTCAGACCATCCAATCATCCAACCCATGCCAGCATGGAAGGAAGATGTTAGATGATGATGGTGTGTGTGTGTGTGTATATATATATGTACATGTACATATCTACACACATACACACACACATGTATCTCTATATAAGGGTACATGCCCACTGGTTAGTGTGTTGTATTCCCAGTTGTAAGATCGTGGTTTCACTTTTTGGACCCGATGGTGCATTGTGGTCTTGAACAAAACACTTTGTCTCATGTTGCTCTGCAATCACTTTGATATCTGATGTGTGATACGTTATTCAAACAACATTGATTTGATGGAGGGTGTGAGCTAATGTATGGCACATACATTTGATCACTATAAGCCAATCATTTGCACAGATTGTTCAACCAAAACTGAATACACATACAGAAAATTCCATCATATATATATAGTGTTAAGTGATTATATGCACACACACACATATACACATATTTATTTTTATATATCATCATCATCATCATTTAACGTTCATTTTCCATGTTGGCATGAGCTGGACTGTTTGACCAGTGCTGGCAAGCTGAGGGACAGCACCATACTTTAGTCTGATTTGGCATGGTTTTTACAGCTGGATGCCCTTTCTAATGCCAACCACTACAGAGTATACTGGAAGCTTTTACGTGACACCACCACAAGTGTTTTACATTACCAGAGGGACCGGTCTTAACACTTTTGTTGCGAAGTATAGAGTACATGTCTCCTTCAGTACAGCAAAGCACCAGACATCTTTGTCCTTTTTCATCTTGCCTGAAAGGTTCAGCATCCTGAGGTCGTTCTTCGGTACATCCCATCCCATGTTTTCCTAGGTCTCCCACTTCCATGTGTTCCATTTGCTTTGAGAGACTGGCACTTCTGTATGGTACTGTTGGCTTCCATACTCATTACATGACCAAACCAGTGCAGTCTTCTCTCTTGCACACAGAAACTAATTCCTCTTGCGCCTAACTTCTCAATACACACACACATACACATAAATGAAGGCATGTGGCTTAGCGGTTAGGCTATTCAGCTCACGACTGTAAGGTCAAGAGTTCAGTATCCAGTGGTGTGTTGTGACCTTGAGCAAGACACTTTCTTTCTCGTTGCTCAGTTGACTCAGCTGGCAAAAGCAAATAATACCTGTAAATTCAAAAGGCCAGCCATTTCACTTTCTGTGTCCTGCTAGATCTCCCTGAAAAGTACATATAAGGGAACGTGTGTCTGTGGAGTACGCAGCCACTTGCACATTAATTTCACAAGCAAGCTGTTCTGTTGATCAGATCAAGTGGAAAACTCATCGTTGTAATCGACGGAGTGCCAGATTTGGAGATATACATATATGAATACATTTAAAAATACTTATTTGCATACTCACATATATATGAATCAAAAATGATTTTGTAATCATTTCCCCCTCAGCTATATCTATATTAATATTGTTGTGGGTTTTTTTCTTCCCTCCAATTCTAATATCCTTGAATTATATATTATCTGTATATGCATATTTATGTACATATGTGTGTATATGCATATTTATGGATATATGTGTGTATATGCTTATTTATGTATATATGTGTATATATGTATGTGCATGTGTGTGATAAGAAAGAAAGGAGGAGTGTGTGTGTGTGTACATTTATGTTTATTATGAGTCTGTGTAAAGTCTTATGTGTCATTTGACACATATGTATATTTACATATTTAATGTAGAGCTGTGTGTGTGTGTGTGTGTGTGTGCATTTGACTTTTACAGAACATGCCATCAGCATAGTAGATACTGCAGCATTTAAGAAAAGAAATATGTCCTTTAAAAAAATTTACAACACACACATATATATATTTATTCTATCTCTTGACAGAGCATAGTAAAACCAGAGAAAAAATATATTTGTATGGAGTTTTGTGTGTGCTTGTGTATGTTGTATGTTTGTGCGTGTGTGTCTGTGTATAGGTTCATGTATGTATCCATATATGCATATATATATATGAATTTGTGTATTTGTGTGTGTGTGTATGCATAAAACTAAGAGCATCAGCTGAGCAAATCTTGTGCAGTTTTTGTGTTAGTAGTGGCCAACAATGTCATAAAAATGCGGTTTTTTTTTCCCTCTTTCTTGCAGCAAGCTAGAATTGCACATCACCTCACTTGTAGAAATATTTAAAATATGCTGTTGTTGCAATTAATAGCTTCCTTCCAAGGTTGTGTGGTTGAATACTTAAACCAAGTGCTCTGTACACTTCATTGACTGACCATTTAAAATACAGCTACAGTAAATAAAACAAGGAATTGTGTGTGTGTGTGTGTGTGTGTGTGTGTGTGTGTGTGTGTGTGCATGTTTTATTGACAGAACATTAGGATATATCTGTCTGAATGTGTAAGTGTATGTATGTGTGTGTATATATATATATATATATATATATATATAAATGGAACAAAGATGCAATAGAGGGCATTAAAACGTTCAGTCAGATAGACGATACAAAGGCGAACAAGAGAAACAACAATTAGAAGGACAGGCAAAAATGGATGGGTCATTCGTGTCTTTCTTTCATCAGTCTAGTCCCAGAAGTTACGACCATTTCGGGCAGTATATATATATATGTGTGTGTATATGTGTATATATATTCAAACACATTGTCTTACATGCATACATATATCTGTGTGTGTGTGTGTAAATATTCAGTTTCAGTCTTTTATTTATATAAATGTATATACACAGACATATATATTATTTACGTAAATGTGTGTTTAATGGATTGTGCGGATGCAAGCATGTGTGGGTTTGTGTATATGTGTACATGATGAAGATGATGTGTACATATACTATAAACATTTTCAAGGTATGATACCTTAATAATAATCAAAATACAAATTTAAATACAAATTTAAATAAATATTATGAATATACTCTACTGCATGTATTGAGTGCTATTTTCCTTCGTTTATAAACTGTAAGTACTGCCAAAAATGAATAATCTTTTTTCTTCTTTCGTTTTCTATTTTTTCTTTCTGTTTTTGCTTCTTACTTGTTTCAGTTAGTGGACAGTGGCCATGCTGGGGCACCACCTTGTAGAGTTTAGTGGAACAAATCAATCCCAGTACTTGAGTTTTTTTAAATCTTGCACTGATTCTGTCAGTCTCTTTTGGGGATGTAAACCAACCAACACTGGTTATTGTGTGGTGGGAAGGGGCACAAATACACACACACACACACACACAGACACATTTACACTCTGCTGTAAAGTTATTGGTGTTAGAAAGGGCATCCAGCCAAGAAAACTATGCCAAAATGGACAATGAAATGTGGCCCAGCCCCCTACCTTGCCAGCTCTTTTCAACCTGTCCAACCTCTTGCCAGCTTGGAAGATGGATGTTAAATGATGATAACAATGCTGCACATATACACAATGGGCTTCGACACAGTTTCTGTCTAACAAATTCACTCAAGGCTTTGGATGGCCAAAGTGATGCACAGCAGGATTGAATCTGAGACCCTGTGGTTGGGAAACGGGCTTCTTAACCACACACCAATTCCGGCAACTTATTCTTATATTCTTTTACTTGTTTCAGTCATTAGACTGCAGTCATGCTGGAGCACCACATTGAAGAGTGCACATCAAACGAATTGATCCTCTACTTATTTTTTAAGCCTGGTACTTATTCTGTCAATCTCTTTTGCCAAACTGCTAAGTTATGGGTGAGTAAACACACCAATTTGGAGGTACATGGCCTAGTGGTTAGGGCGGTGAAGTTGCGGTCGAGGGATCAGGGGATCGAATCTCAGATCGGACGATGTATGTGTTTATGAGCAAAACACTTAAGCTCCACACGGCTCTGGCAGAAGGTAATGGTGAACTTCTGCTGACTTTTTCACCATCACTTCCTCTCACTCTTTCCTCCAGTATCTAGCAGTTCACCTGCAATGGACCAGCGTTCTGTCCAGGTGGGGAACATATACACTAATGAAACTGGGAAACCAGCCCTTATGTGCTAGGCATGGCTCAAGAAGGAACAGACACACTAACACTGGTTGTTCAGCAATGGTGGGAAACAAACACAGACATTCACACATATATAAGGTGGGCTTCTTTTAGTTTCCATCTACTAAATCCACTCACAAGACTTTAGTTGGCATGAGGCTATAGGAGAAGACACTTGCCCAAGGTTCCACACAGAGGGATTGAACCTAGAATCTTGTCATTAGGAAGCAAACTTCTTACCACGCAGTCACCCCTGCACCTATTATTCCTAATGTTTTGTGTTTTCAAATAATAAAATCTATCGGATGTTGTAGTTCCCTTTTCAACATATTTCTTGTCTGAACCCTTTTGATACCAACCTGGCTGAAACTACCTCTGGCTCTGTGCTACAAATATATTGTTTTCAAAAGTTTTGAATTAAAATCTTCCACCAAACCTTAGTCACAATTTATGTTCCTAACACCAGCTTAATGGTAACTAAGTTATTTTACTAAATTCTTCGTTATATTTAAAATTAATTGAAAGAAACACAGAGCATCTGAAGTGAAATATAGTAACAAAAGGGTTAAAGTATTC
Source organism: Octopus sinensis (assembly GCF_006345805.1). Classification (NCBI taxonomy): domain Eukaryota; kingdom Metazoa; phylum Mollusca; class Cephalopoda; order Octopoda; family Octopodidae; genus Octopus; species Octopus sinensis. Next base: position 65,732,967 of record NC_043006.1, read on the forward strand.
AAATTGATCCACTTTCCTTTTGCTCATTTGTTCATGTGCTTCACTTACTGGCCGTGTTCTCATGCAAGCTGGGGTTACATGGTTCAACAGCAACTGGTAAGACTGGGAACTGCTCCAGGTTCTATTATGTTTTGGCATGGTTTCTATAGCTAGATGCCTTTCCTAATGTGAACCACTTTACAGGGTATATTGGCTGCTTTTTATGTGGCACCAACACTGACAGGGTCGCCAAGCAACTTGCAAGACAAAACTATTTCTGATCTATGTTTGCTTGTGTAGTGTCTGTATGTACTGCATAGATTTTTATTGTGCTCAGGGCACATACATGTTCTCTAACACAATAAGGCTGTTATTATTGTTAAGGCAGTGAGCAGGCAGAACCATTAGCATGCTGGGCAAAATGCTTTGCAGCATTTTGTCCATCTTTACATTCTAAGTTCAAGTTCCGACAAGGTTGACTTTGCCTTTCATCCCTTCGGGGTTGATAAATTAAATACTAGTGAAACACTGGTGTCAATGTAACTGACTAGTCCCCTTCCCAAATTTCCCCAAAATTTCAGGCCTTGTGCCTATAGTAGAAAGGATTATTGTTAAGGTGGTGAGCTGGCAGAATTGCTTGCACCATCCATTTTTATGTTCTGAGTTCAAATTCCACCAAGGTTGACTTTGCCTTTTGTCCCTTTGTGGTCAATGAAATAAGTTACTGTTGAGCCCTGGGGTTGATGCACTCGACTTACCCTTTCCTCCAATGTTTCAGGCCCTGCGTTTCTAGTCGAAAGAATTATTATGATTGTAGTTAAGAGTGGTGGGTTGGCAGAGTTGTTAGAACCTTGGACAAAATGACTTGCTGTGTTTAGTTCCAACTCAACATTCTGAGTTCAAATTCTTCTAAGGACAGCTTTGCCTTTTATCCACACTAGTTTTGGTAAAATAAAGTACCAGTCATGTACTGGGAGTCTCTAAATTTTAAGCTTTGTACCTTTATTAGAAATAATTACTGTTGTTCTTTAGTTTCATGTCAGCTATGATCTAGAAGTTCTATGATCAGTTGTGTTCCAACCATGACAATCTAGCTTTATTCTTTTTTAATTGAATGATACAGTCTATCTTGGACTGCATTATTGATTGTGTCTTTTCTTTCTTTTTAATTCGTTAGTCAGGTGCGATTTCAGAGAGGTTTGTTTTCTATTGGTCAGGCAGCAAGTCTTTCATATAGTTTTTGTTTTCTGCTGTTTTCTACTGTTGAGACCCAGTCACCTGAGAATAGCCTTAACAGCACAGAAATATGCTGTTGTTGATGTAAAAGCTAGTCTTTAGCCTGGCCCTCTAAAAGATATTCTTTTTTATTGGATATTACACACCTGTTAATTTGGACATAACTTCATTATTCAATCTGCATTATCCTGTTTTGTTGTTTTTTTTACTAAGGCCAGATGTCAGCATGATTGATGACTTAAATTAGTAAAAACAGTGATGGTTTTCATCATACTGACAGACTGGATTCTATGAGAATATGGTTTATCTAAATGGTAAAGTATTGGGTAAGGAGAGGTACTAACCTGAAGCAGATTAGAGTTCATATTCTGATTCTGGTTGAGTATATTTGTTTTACCACCCTGAACAGATAGGCCTACAGATACAGGACTTTTCTTCATCTGTCTTGATTGAGCTTCTGTTTCTTCCCTTGAATCTTAAGTTTGGTGTACAGTAATCCTTCGCTATATTGCAGTTTATTATTTAAGGTTACGTCAATTCCTCCATGGTGTTCTTTTGCATTTATAATAAAATATAGGTGCAGGAGTGGCTGTGTGGTAAGAAGCTTGCTTCCCAACCACATCGTTCCAGGTTCAGTCTTGCTGCATGGCACCTTGGGCAAATGTCTCCTACTACAGCTTTCTTATTTCTTTATTACCCTCAAGAGGCTAAACATAGAGGGGACAAACAAAGGGATTAAGTCGATTACATCGACCCCAGTGCGTAACTGGTATTTATTTAATTGACGACCCCAAAAGGATGAAAGGCTAAGTTGACCTCGGTGGAATTTGAACTCAGAACGTAGTAGCAGACGAAATACCGCTAAGAATTTCTCCTGGCATGCTAACGATTCTGCCAGCTCGCCACCTTAAACTGTAGCTTTGGGCTGACCAATTCCTTGTGAGTGGATTTGTTAGATGGAAACTAAAAGAAGCTTGTTGTATATATATATTTGTATGTGTGTCTCTGTTTGTCCCCCCAACATCGCCTGACAAACAATGCTGGTGTGTTTATGTCCCCGTAACCTAGCGGTTCAGCAAAAGATACCGATAGAATAAGTACTAGACTTACAAAGAATGAATCCTGGGGTCGATTTGCTCGACTAAAGGTGGTGCTCCAGCATGGCCACAGTCAAATGACAAACAAATAAAAGAATATGCAAATTATAAAAATAATTAAGAAATTGCACAGTATTGTTTTCACCTACTGTGGGGGGTTTTGGAATGTAACACGCACGTTAGTCCAAAGTTTGCTGTACTTACATTTATGGATATTTGCAGGTGTGGCTTCAAGCACAGGTGTAATTGCAAGTGTGGCTAAGAAGCTTACTTTTGAACCTTGTGGTCTTGGGTTCAGTCCTACAGTGTGGCACCGTAGTGTTTTCAACAATAGCCCTGGGTGGACCAAACCCTTGTGAGTGGGTTTGATAGACAAATTGATAGAAGCCCATCATATATTTCTGTGTGTGTGTGTGTGTACCCTTGTCTGGACCTCAAGTGATGGTTGCAAATGAACATCATCATCATACAAGCTAGGTTGTTCATTTCCAGTTTCTTCATGAAAAGCATGTCTAACTATGGGAAAATAGTACCATGCTTGGATATAGATGGGGGTTGGCAACAGGAAGGGCATTGAACCATTGAGAATCTGCCTTAACAAATTCCATCTGACCCATGCAAGCATGGGAAAGTGGACACGCAGTCAACAATGAGGATGAAAATGTACCCGTGCACGGATGCACCCAACATACACCATTTTTAAACGAATTACCCCTCACTAAAGACTGTAATATAATTTATAAGATATTGTCAAAAAGTTCCCTTTTTTAGATGATTCCCAGTCAGGTGTTCACTGGGTGTGGAGAGGGTGGTGGTGGTGGTGGGTGACCTTTCTGTGTCTGCAAGCGGTCAGTCAGAATGCTATTTGGCGAGTGTCCTTGGATTCTGGATTGTGACCTGTTGCAACAATCAACGTAGTAGGTAGATAGGTAAGTAGGTAGGTAGGTACATGGTGAGACAAGACTGGGGTATGCTGCTGGGTGGAACAAGAGAAAATCTAAGCATCAACATTCAACTAATACTATTAACATATTTCTCTAGATGCAAACTTCCCTCTTCTCTTTCTCTCTCTCCTCTCTCTGTTCTTCAGTCTCTTTCTCTGTATTAATCTATTCTTTTGATCATGTCCTACTCTCCACTCTTTTTGTTCACTCCCTATCTTCTCTCTCTCCTCTCCACCTGTGTGTGTGTCTCTCTCTCTCTCTATTCATTCTTCTCTCCTTGTCAGTCTTTGGTTTTGTTTCTCTCTCTCTCTCTCTCTCTCTCAACATATTAATAACTAACAAGTAGAGAAATGCTTAAATAATGTGATGAATGGACTGACTTGAAAGTGCAAGTGAAAACTGTATGCATTCACATATGCACACGCGTGCACGCTCACACACACACACGCACACACTTACACACATAGACTCCTATGCATGCATGCATACCTACATACATAGATATTTATTACTATGCAAATGAATTAACCATTTTCTATTAAATTAATGTATTATTATTATTGTTGTTGTTGTTGTTCCTACTATTCTTGTAGCATTAGCAGTCAAAGACTCCAGATAGAATCAGAGTGGGGGGTCGGAAGGGGAGAGGAGAGTGTAAAACTGCCTAAATTGCAGTGTTTTTATTTTCTGCTGTGCCAAGTCGTGTGTAGCAACAGATGTGCATCAGCAACAACACTGTCTGCACTGCACTGCTGCTCTAAAAAAAAAAATTTTTTTTTCTCTCTTTATACGAAGATGCATCGACTAAGCAAGGATCATCGCCCGACAATAAACCAAACCCCAACCACCCCCATCCCCATAATAGTTCCTCTTGCCCATTTCACCCTCCCCCCCCCCCACTGCCACTGCGCTCGCTACCCTCACCATCGTCGCCTCCACCCTGTCCTCGTTTCCTTTGTTAACAGAATATTTATGTCATTCATGTTGTAATGTCTGTACTGTCATATGTATGTTGGTCTATCTCCTGTATGCAACTGTTGAGTTTTGCATCTGCATGCGTATGTGCCTGCCTTTTCAATCTGTGTGTGTGTGTTCATGTATTGTTCTGTGTGTGTGTGTGTGTGTGTGGTTTTTGAAGTTATGTATTGTAGCAAAGTAGCTAGAATCTCTAAAATAACTCAAGTGAATGCTAATCCATGCAAGATGCTTTACGCCTGTAGTCAAGGTTACGTGTACCGCTGTGAGTTTACTACATCTGTGGGCTTGTTAATCTCCCAAGAAGCTACACAGCTTTTTACTGATTAAAGACCTCCACGTGCGCGCACACGCACACAATCACTGCCACATTTCGCACCCTCTCCGCACACCTACCCCTTGCATGGCTCTACCCCCCCCCCCATTGCACACACACACACAGCGTCACTCTCTGTCTCTACATATGTGTTTTTGTATGTAAATCAATATTCTTTGAAATAAATAAAAGCAAACAACAAACAATTCTGCAAATCTATCAACCTTCATGTTACATGATTGAGAGATTGTGTGTGTGTGTGTGTCTAGTCAAAGTTGTGGTTTGGGTTATAATTGTGTCTATCATTCCCACATCTGTTCTCTCTCTCTTTCTATATACCCATGCACACACACACATATGCATATATATATATATATATATATAAATGCATACACACATATACATACACACGTGTATGTAAGTATTTATGCACACACATATGCATACATATATATATATGCAGACACACACACATGTATATGTATATATATATATATATATATACACACACACACATAGACATATGTATTTATCTATATATGTATGTGTATAAAGTGAGGTGAGTAACTCTGCTCAGTTTCATCTTCATTTACATATTTACAAACAATTAGGTAATTGTTCTTGATGGGGTTTTTCTTGGCAACCCTCCCACCTCATACAATTTCATCGCTTCTCTATTCTTACCCTCCATCTTTCTTCTCTCCTCAATAAAGCTTTGGTCCTCTTCTATTAACCACTCTCCATTATTATTTGGTCATGCTGGCAGAAAGCTAAGAGACATCAGAACCACAATTGCCAAAAACACAATGGTGTGTATGCAAGCCAGGTCTTGGCAAATTGTTGTTTCCCACCCATTCTTATCAGCACCCTGGGGGTAACCTCTCTCTCTCTCTCTCTCTCTCTCTATATATATATATATATATATATATATATATATTATATATATATATATATACACACACACACACACACACACACACACACACACCACACACACACACACATATATATGAGTGGCTGTGTGGTAAGTAGCTTGCTTTCCAACCACATGGTTCCAGGTTCAGTCTCACTGCGGGACACCTTGGGCAAGTGTCTTCTACTATAGCTCCAAGACAACCAAAGCCATGTGAGTGGATATGGTAGACAGAAACTGAAAGAAGCCCATCTTATATATATACGTGCGGGTGGCACGTAAAAAGCACCCACTACACTCACGGAGTGGTTGGCGTTAGGAAGGGCATCCAGCCGTAGAAACACTGCCAGATTTGACTGGGCCTGATGAAGCCTTCTGGCTTCACAGACCCCAGTAGAACCGTCCAACCCATGCTAGCATGGAAAACGGACGCTAAACGATGATGATGATATATATATATTTGTGTATCTATGTTTGTCCCCCCCCCCACCATTGCTTGACAACTGATGTTGGCATGTTCATGTCCCCGTAACATAGTGGTTCGGCATAAGAGACCGATAGAATAAGTACTAGGCTTACAAAAAATAAGTCCTGGAGTTGATTTCTTCAACTAAAGCAGTGCTCCAGCATGGCTGTAGTCAAATGACTGAAACAAATAAAAGAATAAAAGAACGGCTGTTCATTTCTGCTAGAAATAGCAAATCTCAAACTCCAACACCACCACCACCAGTCTTGAGAAAGGGAACCATAAATTGGTCTAGTTTTTTTTTACACATACCTAAAAAGACACTCTGGGTTATCAGTCCTAATTTCCCCAAATCACCTGATGAAGGTTGGAGGGTACATCAGCCGAAAACGTGTTAACAACAAACAAGATGAGTACAAATATCCGTTAAATGTAAATAATGTACTTAATTCCTCATCTCTTAAATATAGAACAGCAGTGTCATCCTCTAGAAAATCTGCCTGAGCCAATTCCATCTGACTCATGTGAGCACCATGATGATGATGATTAGAAGGGAGTGAGGTGCTTGTGATCTTATCCAGGGCCTCTGTGAGAGGTAGAAAAGAGGGCAGAAGTTATTCCTCAAACTGGTGACCTGGTCCCAAGTGATTGCAACAGATTGGAGTGTGCTAAATGTACCCAAATATCAGGTGGTGGTGTTAAACTGCATAATGAATTCAGTCTAAGACCCAGGTTGACCACCATGGGATTTGAACTCAAAATTCCAAGAGTCGGGATATATGCCACAAGGCAAGCCCAAAAGGATAACAGGCAAAGTTGGCATCCGTGAAATTTGAACTCAGATCTCAAAAATCCATATAATTCCTGCAAGGCATTCAGGCTGTTGTTCTACTGACTCTGCTAACCCCAATGCCTTAGCTTAAGTCCTTGATTTAAATCATAAAAGAGATTTGTTTTTTTTTATCTCTGGCAGATCTATGATGTAAAATATTCGAAACAAGACAATGACTTCTTTTTAATTGTGTCCCCTAAACTCAGTGTCTGGCTTTTTTTTTTTTTATAAAAAAACAGTACAATGTGGGTTTGAAGGAGATTTGGCTGCTGTTTCTAATAAATTGAGTGACCATGTCAAGGTCTCATTGGTTAATAGATATTATGAAGACTGTTGATGTTAATATTTTTATCAGTGGTAGCACATTCACATTGTTAACACTCTGCTCCCTAAACCAGTGTTTTTCAGCCATTGTTTTAATAATGGACCCTTTTAATTTGTATTTTTGGATTGGCCCTCATAACCATTCATTGCTTAAAATATCCTATCATATTTTTATAATTTAATATTATTAGAATTTTATGAAAAAAGAAAACATTGAAATATTTTGGGTATTGTAGGAGTGTGAGCAATTTATAGCACATAACTTTAACAGCAAAACCTTATAAGGACCCTAAATGTCATATGGTTCCCAGTTAAGAGCCACTGCCCTAAACTGTGGTAACTATGGGTCATGAAGATTCCTTTTCTCCTAACTCCAGACTACATCTCTTGTACCCAACAAAAATGTAGCATTTGGCGCTTGACTGAGCATCATCTGTCTACATGACATCAGCATCCGTAGGATGGTAAACTATTTCTGTGTTTCTTTTGTCTTCTTTCATTTAATGATCATGTATATAATTATTTGCTAAGATTTATCTTTTGTTCTTTTACAGCAAAATGAAGAATTGAGACGACAGCTCAATGCACAACAGAAACTACTGGAAAAACATAAAGAAAACCTTCAAAAATGTTTAGAAGTTAATAAATCTCTTTTAATAGAAAAAGTAAGTCAGCAACGCTTTCTTTGGTTGGGTTGTTTACTGCATTTATTAGCATTGTTCTTGTCGATTAACTGTGGTCAATTCTGTGTTTGACCATTTATCATTCAGATTACTCTGTCAAATGCAATACTTATTTATTCACATTGTTTGGAATGAATCCTGTGTTATCTCATACCTTCTAGATCTTCATGATGTGGTTATATAATTTTAGCATGACATTGCCGAGTAGATGTGAAAGGCTGAATCTGGTCGGTTTAGACATAAAACTGGTAGAATGTTTGGGCATGATATGGTTAGTTTAAATGCTAAAGGGTTAACTTACTGATTGCTCAGCAAAGGATCACTTTTCTCTGAGTAGTTTTATATTATTAAAGAGTTTAACATGCTGAGTAATCCGAGCCATCTCTTTTTGAGTCGATCTGTGTTAAGGAGTTGTTGTCCTGTTCAGGACACAGGCATGGCCGTGTGGTAAGGAGATTACTTCCCAACCACATGGTTTCAGGTTCAGTCCTACTGCATGGCAACTTGGACAACTGTCTTCCTATACAACCGTGGACCAACCAAAGCCTTGTGGTGGATTTAGTAGGCTGGTGCTTTTTACATAGCACTACTACAGGTGCCTTCTGTGTGGTACCAGTGTAACTTTTTACATGGCACTGGCACAGGTGCATTTTATATGACACCAGTGGCACCACCTCCAAGTAACTTGCAAGACAAAAGACCTCTTAGTTGTGAGACGGATTGGAACCAAAGAAAGAGTCTGTGTGCCAGGCAAGAGGTTAGATTATAATATAAGGACAGAGATAGTTGTCTTACTATTGGGGACATACCTGACCACCCCAGCAAGATGAGGAAGGAGAAAGAAAGTGGGAGAGAAATAAAGAGAAAGATAGGGCCATAGTTAGCGAGAGACAGAGAGAAATAGATGGCGTTGGAGATGTATTGGGACCTACCCACAGTGAACAGTGGGTGGGTGGAGGAACACTAAATCTAACTGCAAAAGAGCATATGAGGCTTGGAGGTGACGAGGGTCAGTTCTATTCAACATATCTGAGATATATGGTCAGTGCTCTGGATACTTTAGCAGTTCTTACTCCCTAGAACAAATCTAGTTGACAGTTTAATGGAAACAGATGGTGGGGGGGGGGGCGGTTACTTCTTGCTGGGTTGGAGGGAAATTTACAAGCACTAAGTCCACTCTGCTGAGTGGTTGGTGTTAGGAAGGGCATCCAGCTGTAATAATCCTGCCATAACATTCACAGAAGTCTGGTGCAGACTTCAGCCTGGCCAGCTCTTGTGGTACCGTCCCACCCATGCTAGCATGGAACACGGACGTTAAATGATGATGATGTGGACTAAGAGTGGTTGGATGTATTTAGAGACAGTGATAATGTGTTTAGGTAAAGTGTAGTTATGTGTTTAGTACAGCTGGTGGATGTGATTGTATGTACTCAGGTGGCATGTTGATGGTTGTATGTGTTTTGACTTGGTGTATATGATTATGTGTTTAGATATGTTTATGGTTCTAAGTGTTTAGATGAGATACATGTTAGTTGTATGTGTTTAGATGGAGTGTAGGTGGTTGTATGAGTTTAGAAGTGATGTAGGTGGTCATACGTGTTTAGATGTGTTTATGATTCTAAGTGTTTAGATGCAGTAGATGTTGGTTATATGTGTTTAGATGGAGTGTAGGTGATTGCATGTGAAAATGGATTTAAAATGTTAAGTATTGTACTTGGTTTAAATATTTTATTTCTAAGTAAAATCACAACTTGTCTGTATACTTAAATTATTTACATTTGAGGGATATTTGTCCTCATCTTGTTTATTGTTAACACGTTTTGGCTGATATACTCTCCAGCCTTCATCAGGTTTCTTAGGGAAATTTCAAACCTGGATTCTCATTCCTAAAGTATTTTTCAATATTGTTGTTGTTATTATTATTATCACCATCATCATCATTCACGGGCATATGGTGTATTGGTTAAGAGCACAGGCTACTAACCTCAAGATTCCTAGTTCGATTCCAGGCAGTGACCTGAATAATAATAATAATAATGATGATAATAATAATAATAATAATAATAATAATAATAATAATAACAGTGAAAAATACCTTAGGAATGAGAACCCAGGTTCGAAATTTCCCCAAGACACCTGATGAAGGCTAGAAGGTATATCAGCTGAAACGTTGTGTTAACAACAAACAAGATGAGGACAAATATCCATCAAATGTAAATAATGTACATAATTCCTCATCTCTTAAATATAGAACTGTATTACCTGTATACTTCTCAATAACTTCTGTAGCGACTCCTTCATATTTGCTGTCCCTTGCGAGCTCACAATGCCCTCAAGGGGTCACTAACAGTCAGGTTAAGAACCACTGGTGAAAATATTGTAACATTTAATCAGTTTCTCATTTTTACTTTCCCAACTAACCAATTTTTACTGTTCTTTGTTGCAGAGTCTTTTAGAAAAGAAAACTACGCGACAGAAGTGCATGGAAAACCGGTTACGGTTGGGGCAGTTTGTGACGCAGAGACAGGGAGCTTCATTTGTTGAAAATTGGGTAGATGGTTGGGCTTTCACAGATTTAATAAAGTAAGTATGTGTATGTACGTGTGTGTGTGTGTGCGCATACGTGTATTTTCAGTTTCCTTCAGTATTCCTGTCCTTTGAGCAGCAGACATAATCTGTGAGCTTATTTTACATGTCTGGTCCTTCCTTCTCTTGAGCAGAGCCCATTCTGTGGCAAGGATTCAGACCATACTTCTGCCCTCAGAAAAACTTAATATTCTTTTCTACTCTAGGCACAAGGCCTGAAATGTTTGGCAAGCGGGGTGCCAGTCGATTAGATTGACCCCAGCATGTAACTGGTACTTGATTTATCGAGCCCAAAAGGATAAAAGGCAAAGTCAACCATGGCAGAATTTGAACTCAGAACATAAAGACAGACAAAATACCACAAAGTGTTTCATCCGGCGTGCTAATGTTTCTGCCAGCTCACCGCCTTAGAACATTTGAAATATTCTTTTCTACTCTAGGCACAAGGCCTGAAATTTTGGGGGAGGGTGTGCTAGTTGATTAGATCGACCCCAGTACACAACTGGTACTTAATTTATCAACCCCGAAAGGATGAAAGGCAAAGTTGGCTGAATTTAAACTCAGAATGTAAAGACACACAAAATACCACTAAGCATTTCACTCAGCATGCTAATGTTTCTGACAGTTTACAACCTTTGCTTCCTACTATTGTAATCCAGAAGTAGTGGTTTCTTCTTCGCATTTTCCCTAACCAGTCTCAGAAACCTAAAAATAGGTCAGAGGTGCTGCTCTTTTTCATCTGATTAAACCATAAGAAACATTCAGAGCTCTTTTTCTATTATGAACAGTCATGTTGGTTCTCAAGTTACCTTGAACCCCAGATGTTCATCAGATGTATCCAGCAGGTATCAAATTAGAAACATCGTTACAGATGAGGTTAATTACTTGAAAGATTATCTTATTAATGCTTCTTCTTAGTCATTTAAATATTCCCCTAAATATTTATCAGTCTGTTAATTCCCATCACCTCCATACATTGAATATTAATGTGTGTCTGTATCTTTTATTACCAGAGCGTATTGATTGATACAGGTCTGTTCTCGTCTCCAGTAATGTTAAGGATTTCAAAAGTTACCCTCATCACATATTCTAAGTGTCTTTCTTTCTTTGTGTTTGTTTCAGGCAACAAGAAAAAATAGCTTCAGAAAGAGAAGACATTGAAAAACAGAGAAAGCTCCTAGTAAAGAAAAAGCCTCCTAGTTCTTCAATGTTAGCAAAAAATTCCAAACATGAAAACTTTCTGAAACCAGGTGAAAAATGGTAAGTAGGGTTTCACAAACTTTTATTCATCATCATCATAACCATCATCATCATTTAACATCCATCCATCATAGGTTGGATGGTTTGGCTGGAACTAGCAACCCAGAGGACTACACCAAGCTCCACTGTCTGTTTTGACTGAAAACCATGCCAAAACAGACAGTGGAGCTGTTTTAGCATGTTTTTTTTTATATGGCTAGATGCCTCTCCTAATGCCAAAGAGTGTACTAGATGCTTTTTACATGGCACCAACACCATTATAATAATCACAAATTTAGACTGGTTTCATTAAACAACTATTTTATTTATTGACATATTAATGTGATTTTTGGGACACAATCAATTCTATTGCATAACTTTTGCCTCAAAGTGACTCTAATTACAGGTAAATATATGTAAACCTCAAGCTGTCTTTTTTCTTGGTTTGTTTACTTTCTTTACAAAGTGAACTCACATGTTTTCACGAATGTGCTAATGAGATTTGTGCTGAAATTCACATTTAAATATCAATGGGTTCACTCGGCCTGGGTAGTCATTTGAGCAAAAAAACTTTTTGGCCGGGTTGGTATTGAAAGATTTAAGGAGCATAGGGCCGGTTTCCTGGTTTCACCCTGGACAGGACACTGGTCTATTGTAGGATCGCTCCTTTTTGCTAGCTGAGTGGACTGGAGCAACATGAAATGAAGTGTTTTGCTCAAGAACACAACACATCACCCGGTCCAGGAATTGAAACTACAATTTTATGTTCATGAGTCCTACACCCCTAACCACTAAGCCAAGATTGTATAGTGAGATACAATAGAATGGTGTTTGCTGAGTGGTTAGAAGGTTGATCTGCACAAGTCATTGGCACCCTGCAGCCTATGTGTCTTTCTGAAAGGCATGCATGCCTAATGAGAAATTAGCTTGTTTTCTTAGTCATGTTGGCCACTCGGGCCGACCAAAATCTTGTGAGATTTGGTAGACAGAAACTGAAAGAAGCTCATTGTATATATACACTCTACTTTTAGATTAGAATAAGACCAATAACTATCCATGCATTCTCATTCTACCTTCCTGGGACACAATAAGTAGCCACACTGAATAATGATTTTTGTAGGGCAAAAGTGTTCATTAGGTCTGCCGCAAGAATACATCCAGTGGTCATTAGGTCTGCCGCAAGAATACATCCAGTTGTCAAAATTTATTAAAACTATAGAACCTATAAACCATTATCGTCATCATCATCATTTTAACATCCATTTTTCCATTCCTGCATGAGTCAGATGAAATATATTGAGGTTGATTTGCTGCAGCTGGATGCCCTTCCTGTCACCAACTTTCATTTATTTCCAACTGAGGTAACATTGCCCCATGACCAGACATGTTTTTTATGGAAGACTAGAAATGAACAACACCACTTGTATGACAGTGATGTTCATTTACAACCATCTTATGATATCAAAACAAACACATACATACTCAGTCACACACAAACACATGTGCATATGCATACAACAGGTTTCCTTCAGTTTCCATTTACCAAAATCCAATCACAAGGATTTGGTTGGCCTTGGATTATAGTAGAAGATACTTGCCTAAGGCCTCATGCATTGCAACTGAGCCTAAGACCACATTGTCAAGCAAGCTTCTTTACCCACAGTTATGCCTGTGCTTACTCATCTATAATTCAAATGTTGTAAAACCCCAAAGAAGATCTCATGCAGAACTGCTGGTTCTTATGTGGAATTGATAGATAGGAAAGTGATAGGATTTTATATTGTAATAGATTTGGTTTTCTTTTATTTTATGGAGTTAAAGTCATCTTGTGTATATGTTGTGCCATTGCCCTATTCTATTCTACAGCATATGTCCTATGTTAGTAGCATTCTTCTTATGCTGAGTGTTCTATTAGACTATACATCAGCAGTCCTCAACCTTTTTTTTTTGTACCATGGACCAGGGAAACACGTGCATAACAAAACTCAATAAAGTACTTAAGATACAATTTAATTATTACATACATCAGAACTATCATCTGGTCGAGCTTGCTCGGACATTTTTAACCCACACATGCCATCTATCTTGGAGGTCTTTGGGGAGGCATCCACTGTCTCTGATGCATTGATCTGCATACATTGTGTTCAGACAACCTGCTCAAGTACAGCATCTGTTGCATCAGGTCACTTGCCAGCTCTTGTTTAGCTCAGCAGCAATATCCTGCAAAGTGCAAGTACCTTTTCTTTATCATGGTAGAAACAGACAGATATCCATGTAGCCGTTTCTTGATGAGACGAGTTCTCCGAGATATGCTTAACCCTTTGGCATTTAAACTGGATATATCAGGCCTAAATGTTTTATGTTCAAAGCAGCCAGATCTGCCCTCTTGCACCTATCCTACAATGTCATTCTAAAAATAAACAATCAGATCATCAACCTCTTGTAGACATGAGATAATGCATGATGAATTCAAAACATTTGAAGAGAAAAGCATTGCATTTGGCAGAATAGTGTGAATGCTAAAGGGTTAAGACAGCTCTTCACATTTTGTTTGGATTCCAGTTTTTTTGGTAAGTGTTCAGAGTGTTGCTTCATAATAAATATATAAAATAATATATTATGTATATAATATATATATATAGATAACGCAAAAACACCCTGCAGACTGCGATAGTCAATAAAATAAATATAATTTTTTAATTCTTTCTGTGCAGCCCGGTACCAAATGATCCACACCCTGATACCGGTCTGGCCCAGTGGTTAGGGCCCCTTGCGCAACAGTATTCATGCTATGTTTTGGTGTTGTCATGTTATACTCTGTAGTACACAACCTGTGTTGTCCTATTATAAGCTGTATTTATTCATCGATTGCTTTTAATATATTTCAATAAGTGAGAATTTGATAATGATATGACAATTGTACTTTCACTTAAGCTTCAGGGGTCTGGCTTATATAGATTAACTTCAGGTATTTTTAGTCTTGCAAACTGTTTGGCAACCTGTCTAATGTTGATAGCACGCTGTAAAGAAGTTGGTATTAGGAAGGGTATATACAGCCCTAGAAAGCATGCCAAAGTAGGTACTGGAACAGAATTCAGTCCTTCGGTCTTCCGTATCCTGTCAAACCATCTAACCCATACTAGCACACAACACTGCTATTAAATGATAATGATGTTGTAAACTATTGGTTTAGTTATACAAAGAGGCTTGTTTCTAAGTTGTTTTGCTTTGTCAGACACTGGTAGGGTGAGATCTCCATCATCTGCTGTGATTCAATCTTCGAATATAAAATTGTACAATATTCAGAGTATAAATCTATTTGCTTTAACTGATACCTTAACTGTTAGCAGTCAGATTTCTCTGTCTTGGCTTATCTTCTAACTTTGAGATTTTGTTGATGTGATTATTTGTCTCTAGCAAGACATTGTAGGATAGGCCAGTTTGAGCATAAAACAGGATAGGGTATTTGGGCCAGGAGTGGCCTGTTGAAATGCTAAAGGACTAAAAGGACTAATCTCTCTGTAATAGTATAACTTCCCTGTGTGATCTGCCTGAATCTTTGTTGAGACTTAGTTCTTCCAATCGATTGCATCATACAAACTCTGTAATGTATTCTCCTCTGTTCGTCTGTTACTGACAACTGGTTGGAGTTGGAGGGTTGGGCAGAAGGCAGCTGAATATAACTTTTCATTGCCATCTGGTTGCCAAGGTGACTATTGCCCATGGCAGTCATTCTGTCTTATGATGGTTCCTCACTCGAGAAACATTACTTGGTTCTATTATATTATGATTATTCTCTCTCTCTCCCTCTCTCTCTCTCTCTCTCTCCTCTCCTCTCTCTCTCTCTCTCCTCTCTCTCTCCTCTCTCTCTCCTCTCTCTCTCTCTCTCTCTCTCTCTCTCTCTCTCTCTCTCTCTCTCTCTCTCTCTTTTTCTCTCCAGAATCAGTTGAGCATCAGACAAAATACCTTGTGGTTTCTAGTTATGTCTGCTTGCATACTACTTTCAAATCCCTGCTCAGTTTCATCTTTCTTCCTTTCGAAATCATTGTCATTGTCATTATTTAACACCCCTTTTTCCATGCTGGCATGGGTTAGACAGTTTGACAAGAACCAACAAACCAGAAGCCTGCTCCAGGCTCCAGTTGTCTGTTTTGCCATAGTTCCCACAGCTGTTTGCCTTTCCTAATGCCAACCACTTCACTGAATGTGAGTGCTTTTTTTTTTTTTTCATGCAACTATATCTTGAAATATATATTTACATTTCTAAGGCAGCTTAGACAGCCAACATATTAGAACACTGGACCATATATATGTGTTACCATCATTTAGATTTGTTCTTCTTAGGTCTCTGTTCATGCTTTGCTCATGTTATCTGACCTTTCTTCACTCCATGGGTCAATGAACTATGCACACAAAGATGGCTGTGTGGTTAGGAAATTTACTTCCTAACCATGTGGTTCTAGGTTTGAGCCCCTGTGCAACACCTTGAGCATGGATCTTCCTGGTTGACCAATATCTTGTGACTAAGATTTTTAGATGAAGACTATGTGGACACCTGTTACACACAGACACATAACATATGTGTGTGTGTGTATGGATTAAAACAGTTTGATTCAAATTCGTTGGTACTCTTGAGTTTCAAGCACAATGCTAATCGTCAGTCATACACATACACACACATGTGTAATATATATGGATACATGCAATATATAATCAATATTAGCATGTTCCATGTGTGGACATAGTTTTTTTACTGTTTTACATACTTGTAGGAAATTCATTATCATCTTGGTAAGCCTTAGCATACATCAGCAAATGTGTTGTTTGCTGAATCTTATAGTTAGTGTCAGCTGTTCTTCTCTGGTTCCAGTGTGTCCACTGAGGAGATACAACCACAGTGAAACACCAGTGTCTAATAGTCAGCTGATGTTATTGGAGGAAGTATTGTTTATAGAGCGAAATCATTCTCATGTTAAAATCCAACAGCATTTTGCAATGTTCACACCCAGTCTGCCAGAATATATTAATCATGGATAGGTACATCATTGATTTGATTTTTTTTTTTGTGTGTGTGTGCTTATAATAACTACATATATTTTGCAAAAATTTGGTACATTCTATCTAATGTAGGCATGCTTGATGTAGATACTTCAATATTTTCTGTTTGACTATATTTTTCTGTTTCTCATTTGTGATGTTTTCCAGGTTGACGCTGGTGGAATATTATGAACAAGATGAAATCCTCAAATTACGACAGGCAGCATTAAAGAAAGAAGATGCAGATTTACAGCTGGAATTAGAGAAGTTGGAGAGGGAAAGAAATTTGCATATACGAGAGCTGAAACGGATACACAATGAAGATAATTCTAGGTACCATCTCCATAGAGTCTGAAACTAGTCAGTATGTGTGTGTGTGTGTGTGTGTCAATGTCTTGTGCTGTTCGGTCCTACCATGGACAAATATATTCTACTATAACCATGTCTAACCAAAGTCTTGTAAGTGGATTGGCTGGACAGAAACTGAAAGAAGCCTATTGTGTGTGTGTGTGTGTGTGTAAATGTTTTGTGCTGTTCGGTTAAATTGTGTGGCACGTTAGGCAAGCGTCTTCTACTATGGCTTTTGGCTGACCAAAGCCTTGTGAGTGGATTTGGTAGACAGAAACTGGAAGAAGTCCATTGTATATATGTATGTGTGTGTGTCTTTGTGTCCATGTTTGTCTCCCATCACCACTTGACAACTGGTGTTGGTGTGTTAACATCCCTGTAGCTTAGTAGTTTTGATAGAAATGACCAATAGAAAAACTATCAGACTTCAAAAAAAAAAAAAACAGTTTTTAATAAGTACTGGGGTCAAGTCATTTGACTAAAAATTCTTCATGCTGGTGCCCCCGCATGGCCGCAGTCTAATGGCTGAAACAGGTAAAATAATAAAAGAATATCACCATCATTTCATATCTGTCTTCCATGTTGGCATGGGTTGGACGGTTTACACAAGATCCAACAAGTCACAAGAACCTATTTTATTCCAGTGTCTTATATATGGTTGGCCCTTTCGATTGTTGATTGACAGTATTGCACAGACTGTAAATTAACCATCTCTGCTGTTTCCAGAAGCATGGGCCTAACTCCAAGGATACTTACCACCTCTCCACTCATGAATACACCACAAAGGAAAGACAAGTCAATTCTGGAGCCACAGGGGATGTCAGATATTGGTTAAATATAATTGTACCTTTCTGTTTTTGGGTCCCTCCCTTCAGATTTTCTGTAGAGACTTACTCGCTTAGCCTCTTATAAATGCTTAATAAATTATTCCCCCAAGGCAGCAAGGGTTTATTATTTTAATGGGCACAATTTGTGCAGAACCTGTGCCAGTCTGTCATTCAAATGTTTAGTGATCTGATGCAACAAGTCCAATAGTCAACTGGATTCAGGATTTGTATGGAGTTAACTTTCTCTTAGATGAATGGATAAAGAGCTGAAGGGCCTCATCTACCTTGGATCCATTGTGGTGTCTATGAGTAAACTTCTTGAGGATGTGTGTGTGTGCACGTGTGTAGGTGTGATATCTTGCAAAGGATTGTTGTAGAAATTGGTCTTTCCGAAGCTTAATGCATGTGGCCTTCATGTCTCCCTATCAAGAGAGAGTGGTTGTCATCATACAACAGAACTGAAAGGGGTTCTATCTTCCTTCAGGTTTACTAAAAAAAACTGTGACCCAGCTCTTGTTGCTGTGTGGTGGCTTTGTATGTGTCAGTGACCCTGACAGCTATGCCAGCAGAACCTCCCTTGCTGGACTGGTCAAACAACAGAGGCCAGATTAATAGGGACCACCTCTTCTTCCCAGAGATAAAAATGAGTGTTTGTAGAGCCAACACGCCTACATAGAAAAAACCCAACAAAGTTACAGGATTATCAAACAACAGTTGGAAACCAGCAAGACCTGGTAGAGGAAGGCCTTCCTTCAGGGATGGTTGACAGGGGAAAAAAGTTGTCAATGGTCTATGCTCTGTAGGAAATGAAATAACAGATGCAGGCATGGCTGTGTGGTAAGAAGCTTCCTTCCCACTACTTGGTTCCAGGTTCAGTCCCACTTGGGCAAGTGTTTTCTATTTTAGCCCCAGGCAAACCAAAGCCATATGAGTGAATTTGGTAGATGGAAACTGAAGGAAACCTGTCATGTGTGTGTGTCTTTATGTCTATGTTTGTTTCCTACCACTGCTTGACAACTGGTGTTGGTGTGTTTATGTCCCCGTTTCTTAGCAGTTCAGCAAAAGAGACCAACAGAATAAGTACCTGGCTTAAAAAGGGTAAAACAAAAAAAAAAAAAACGAAACAAGTCCTGGGGTCGAATTATTCAACTTAAAATTTTCCAAGGCGATGCCCCAGCATGGTCGCAGTTTGATGACTGAAACAAGCAAAAGATAAAAGAAGAAATGTCAGTTGAGGTTGTGGCAACATGGTAAAAGTTCTATGATTCTTTAGGACAAAAACGCATTTGGTAAAGCAGAAATAAACAAGAATAAGGAATACGGTAATCCCTCGACTATCACAGGTGATACATCCTAAACAACCACCTGCGAAATAGAAACATTACTGTATATTTTTATAATTTGTATATATTTATTTAATTATAAATGCCAAATAACACCACGGAGGAATCGGTGTAGGTTAACTAATAAACCACGATAGGTGAACTGCGATATAGCAAGGAATTACTGTATTCATGAAGAAGGATTTCATAAACTGTATTTATTGTAAACGAATGCAAGACAACATTTCTGGTTGTCATGATATACAGAATTAGACTCTTTTAATTTCCCATCCATCTCTCGGTTATTGAACATTTACCTATCATCTTTTACTTGTTTCAGTCATTAGGCTGTGGCCACACCAGGGCACTATGTTGAAGTACTTGTTTTTAAATCTGGTACTTATCCTGTCGACCGTCTTTTGCTGAACTGCCAAGTTACAGGGATGCAAAGAAACCAACACCGGTTGTCAAGCAATCAGAAACACACACACACACACACACCATGAGCTCCACACAGTTTTGGTCTTCCAAAATTTTGGCCCTATGTTATAGAAGAAGACACTTCCCAAGGTGCTGCACAGTAGGACTGAACCTGAAACTCAGTGGTTGCAAAGGAAGCTTCTTAACCACACAACCATGCTTGCATCTTATATCATCATTATCATTGTTTAATGTCTGCTTTCTGTGCTGGCATGGGTTGGACATTTTGACTGAGGTCTGGAGAGCCAGGAGGCTGCACCAGGCTCCAATCTGATCTGGCAAGGTTTCTACAGCTGGATGCCCTTCCTAATGCCAATCACTCCAAGAGTGTAATGGGTACTTTTTATGTGCCACCAGCACGAGGGCCAGTCAGGTGGCACTGGCATCAACTATGCTTGAATAGTGCTTTTTGCATGTCACTGGCATGGGAGCCAGTCAGGCGGCACTGGCATCAACCAAGCTGCTTGAATGGTATTTTTTATGTGCTGCCGGCACGGGAACCAGTCAGGCACCATGTATATATATATAGTTTATATTCATTTAAAAGAAGAAAAGAAAATGGAGATTAGGAAGTTAATAATAGTTTATTATTAACAGCAAATTGGTCATCTTCACTTACAGCCGTTTCTATTAATACTCTATAAGCATTAAATTTACATTAATGTGACATGAGCACAATATCATCAGAGGAAAAAAGATATACATTTGCATGTTATACATGTGCTTATGAATCCATTTTAGCAGAATTCATTATATATATATAGATAGATAGATAGATATATGATGTAACTACACACTTGCTGTTGACAATTCTTTTTCCTTCTTTGGACTTTTCCTTTTCTCTCTTCTGATAAAGAGCTTTGCTCAAAATGTCAAGATCTCTCTCTTTTTACTAATATATTCTTTGTGAACATCCTCTCATCGTCTGTTATTGTTAATTTTATTTTTCATTTATTTGAATTGACCATATATATATATATATTCTGTATGCATCCTTCAAAAGAAAAATGATTACCTAAGTTCCAAAAGCTCATAATTAACTCTGAAGAAGTCCTACCCCCATATAGTTAGAATACGATACCTTTCTTAGCATTTAACTAAATGCTTAGAACTTCTGATCAACGAGGTGATAGGACTGAAGCATATATGTAGGTTCCTTTATTTTTTGAACTTTAGAACTTGTAATTTATTTGTACTGTTATGTTTTTTATAAGAAATTTTCATCATTTTAAAACATTCAAATAAATTATTTATATGTCCATTTTTTTTTTCTCCATTTTCTTTTTCCTTCAATATTGATAATACATCAGTTTCATATTATATGATAGGAATTAGCCAGTAGAATACCTTGGATTATATCCCTAATGAGGATATAGCTTCCTTGAATTAACTATATATATATATGTGCTTTAGTCTCTTTTGATGCCAACCCACCTGAAACTGCCCTTGGTTCTGTAAAGCAAACTCTCTATTTTAAAAAGATTATCATCAAAGTTGGAAAAACTCCTCCATCAAAATTCCATGCTAATTTATGTTCTAAGCACCAGCTTAATAATGACAAAGTTAATTTATGAAATTTATGTTTTTAAAATTAATTGAGACATGGCAGTGAGTGTCAACAGAAATATGGTAATAATAATGTTGACTAAATGACTTCTGTTGTATGATTACTTCGTTAACTCAGATATTCACTTGAAAGTTAAT
The DNA here is from genome assembly GCF_006345805.1 of Octopus sinensis. Lineage (NCBI taxonomy): Eukaryota > Metazoa > Mollusca > Cephalopoda > Octopoda > Octopodidae > Octopus > Octopus sinensis. Next base: position 65,754,275 of record NC_043006.1, read on the forward strand.
ATGATTCCTCTTCCTCAGTATCGTTTATTTTGTTAGCTTGACTAATGAGTTATTAAATTTATTGCTCCAACATGTTTTTCAGATTTAAAGATCATCCCATATTGAATGAAAGGTATTTGCTGCTGTGTTTGTTAGGAAAAGGTGGTTTTAGTGAGGTACATAAGGTAAGTATCTTGGACAATGTGTTTGAAACAATATTTGTTGTTTAGGGAACAAGTCATACACACAACAAAGTCTCCAAGACACACATACACACACACACACACAACTCCCCTTGTGATATATATATATATACATATCATTGTCATTGTTTAACTTCTGCTTTCCATGCTGGCATGGGTTGGACAGTTTAAGGACTGGCGAGCCAGGCGGCTGCCCCTGGCTCCAATTTGTTCTGGCAAGGTTTCTACACCTGGATGCTCTTCCTAACACCAACCACTCCAAGGGTGTAGTGAGTGCTTTTTACATATCATCATCATCATTTAACATCTGTTGTCCATGCTCTTATTAGTTGGACTGTTTGACCAGGGCTGGCAAGATGTAAGGCTGCACCAAACTCCAGTCCAATTTGGCATGGTTTCTTTGGCTGGATGCCCTTCATAATGCCATATTTATATGGTGACACGTGAAAGCACCCATGCCAGTGACATGTAAAAGGCACCCACTACACTCTCAGAGTGGTTGGCATTAAGAAGGGCATCAAGATGTAGAAACCATGCCACAACAGACAATTAGAGCTGGGTGCAGCTTACTAGTTCCAGTCAAGCTGTCTAACCCATGCCAGCATGGAAAGCAGATGTTAAATGATGATGATGATGATGGAATCTGGTATAACTCCCATCAAACCATCCAACCCATGCTTGCGTGGGTCGGAGTTTGTTGAAGCAGATTTTCTATGGCCAGATGCCCTTCCTGTTACCAATCCTCACCTGTTTCCTAGCAAGGTAATATTTCCCCATGGCCAGACATGTTTTTGCAGAGTATTTGAATTGAGTGACACTACTTCTATGACAGTGATACTCATTTACAACTGTTATGCGATGCCAACAAAAAAATAGACACAAACATATAACCACGCGCACATACATCACTACCACTGCATCGACCAAAATATCAGCTATCGTGATACACCACTGGACACAGTGTGCCTCTTTGCATTGTTGTAGCTGTTAAATGATGACACCCCACTGGCTAAGCAGGCAAGTAGGCCAACATTCCCGTAGATGGGACATCAGTCCATCTCAGTGTGACCCATTTACACATGAGCAGACTGAGGCAATGTGAAATGAAGTGTTTTGCTCAAGAACGCAATGTGCTGCCTGGACTGGGAATTGAAACCGCCATCTTGCAATAGTGAGTGCAACATTCTAACCACTATCTCTATCTAGGTTGTCCCTCAGGATGCCCCAAGACTGTTTCCTCACGTTTTCCCCCACTCTCGATCTTCCATATAATGGTCCTCAGTTCCTGTACCCCTTCCATATCAGTATCCTCCAGCAAGTTGTCTAACCACTAGGCTTTTTTTATTCTCTACCAGTTCCACTCTCAAGGCTTTTGTCAACTTGGGTCTGTCGTAGAAGATATTTGATCAAGATGCCATGCAGTGGGATTGAACCCAAAAACTATAAAAATATGAGGTCTGTGGGAATTAGTTGTCTATGTTCATGTATAAGCTTACCTTGCACCTATGAAAAACAACATTTGTTGTTGTTTGGGAAAAGAATGATCATCATCGTTTAACGTCCACTTTCCATGCTGGCATGGGTTGGACAGTTTGATTGAGGGCTGGCATGCCAAAAGGCTGCCCCAGGCTCCAATTTGATCTGGCAAAGTTTCTACAGCTGGATGCCCTCAGATTGGCAAAATGATCAGAGTGGCAAACCAAACTGCTACTTTGAGGTAAGTAGTTATGTTACTTGAGACTCTGAGATAAAGTTGTGGCATGGTCAACCTTTCATCTCAAAATAAAGTACCAGTTAAATACTGGGGTTATGTCTCCTCATATTGTAGTAATTCATTAAGGAGTTCGTTATGTGAATTAAACTAAAGCTAAAATACACCTTATTTTTTTACTACTTTTATGATTTTGTTTATGAATTGAAGTAGTAACTGACCTGTTGTGGCCAGAATTCATTTCAGCAATAAAGAGTATCCCCTCCTTCGTTAGCACTGTCATTAATTCCATAACCCTCTAATCAGGGTTGTCTTAGCAACATTATAGGCCCCAAGACCAATCAATAGTCTGGGCCCTATAGTATTTATGTATTGACAGCAACCCCACAGCATAAAAGAAATCAGAATTGGGCCCCTATACCTGTGAAGCCTCAGGCAAAAGCCTAGTGTGCCCCTGCCCTAAGGCAGTGCTACCTCTAATATCCCATGAGGATTCAGCCCAGTATCTTAATCACACAACCATTTCACCTGAACATGCTTTTTGTTACATTGGCCCTTTATTGATTCAAATTTCCCTTGAGTATCTTTTCTCTCTCTCTCTCTCTCTCTCTCTCTCTCTCTCTCTCTCTCTCTCTCTCTCTCTCTCTCTCTCTCTCTCTCTCTCTCTCTCTCTCTCTCTCCCTCCCTCTCCTAATAGTTTTATTATTGAGTTTTTGAGAACTTGGAGATTCTCTTGCATTAGCTTGAATAGAATTACATCTTATTGTTCGGATGTTTTATTGATTCACCCAGCATATATAGATACAGATATACATTTTGTCAGTGTACAACAGTCTCAATTTCAGCCGAGCTTTCTTTCAATCAATAGTAAAGAAGAAAAGAAGAAATATTTCACTTTCTCCCTGTGTAATGATGCAACCATTTTTATCATTCCCTACACACAATCACACACTCAAACACATACATGCATTGCTCATCATGTCAGCCCATGATTGTGGCCTATAAATAATTTGTAAAACATTGTTATTTCATACAACAAAGTTTGGTTCTGTACTGACCCAGACCATATCTGACATCACCAACTAATGTTATCACATAAAAAAAAAAGAAAAAGCAGTTTCTCTTTTAGTTTCTAGAGTTGCTAAATTTAGATCTAGAACATTAATTTTATCTTTCTTTGTGTATGCCTGTATATTATTACTTATTTCTTTATTGCCCACAAGGGGCTAAACATAGAGGGGACAAACAAGGACAGACAAACGGATTAAATCGATAAATTGACCCCAGTGCATAACTGGCACTTAATTTATTGACCCTGAAAGGATGAAAGGCAAAGTTGACCTCAGTGGAATTTGAACCCAGAACGTAAAGACAGACGAAATACTGCTAAGCATTTCACCTGGAGTGCTAAGTATATTATTACTGTTACTGAGTGAGAGGGCAGTGCACACCATGAAAGTGACCACAAAGCTCAATATACTCATCATGACTACCCATCTAATAAGGGTACACTAGGCACATGCATCACAACTATATGTGTGTGACATGGTGACCTCATATCGAGATAGACAGCACATGACCCTGCAGGTGATGCCTAGTTAGAATTTTCTTCAGATTGAGTAGCCCATCCCACTCAAAAGGTCCTTGAATAAGGGTTGTTTAGGGATGATGAACAAAGCACCTATGTTTCCAGGGGTGATTTATTTAAACCCCAAAGAATCCCCAACAATACATGGCTGTGATGCTCCCCCAATACTCCTGCTTGTCATCAAAGATGCACGTATTGTCAACCAGTAAGGGACATGCTCAACTGGTTATGGTCAAGCAAATCAGTGGTATTGAACAGAATATTTGCTGTAGCCCATCTTTTATACCCAGACAACACTTAAGATCAAAAGCCATGAGAGCTACTGCCTAGCATTGCATCAGGGATATTTATTATTATTATTATAAGGTGTCAAGCTGGCAAGATAGTTATCACGTCAGGCAAAATGCTTATAGCATTTTGTCATCCTGAGTTCAAATTCTGCCAAGGTTGAGTTCATCTTCCATCGTTTTGGGCTCAATAAAATAAGTACCAGTTGAATACTGGGGTTGATGAAATCGACTAGCACCATCCACTGAACTTGCTGACCTTGTGCCAAAATTTGAAACCATTATTATTATTGTTGTTGTTTTACTACTCAGAGTGCTCAGTCTTGTTTGCTCTGGTTGATTCTGTGAGAGCCAACAGCAGCCTGATATCAGAGGTCTCACAGGGTCTCTTTCGGCACATTATAACCTTTGATACTCGATTACTAATCCAAGTATCAGTCTCAAAAATCCTAGCTGTCCCCAACTATTATTATTGTTATTATTATTACTATTATTGTGAAGGCGCATGGCTCAGTGGTTAGAGCATCGAGCTTACGATCATGAGGTTGTGAGTTCAAATCCCGGACCAGGCTGCGTGTTGTGTTCTTGAGCAAGACACTTTATTTCATGTTGCTCCAGTTCACTCGTCTGTAGAAATGAGTTGCGACGTCACAGGTGCCAAGCTGTATTGGCCTTTGCCTTTCCCTTGGAAAACACTGGTGGCATGGAGAGGGGAGGCTGGTATGCATGGGCGACTGCTGGTCTTCCATAAACAATGTTGCCCGGACTTGTGCCTGGGAGGGTAAATTTCTAGGTGCAATCCCACAGTCAGTCATGACTAAAGGGGGTTTCTCAGCATTACTATTATTATTATTATTATTATTATTATTATTATTATTATTATTATTATTATTATGAAGGCAGTAAGCTGGCAGTCGTTAGGACACTGGATGAAATGCTTAGCGGTATTTGGTCCGCTGCTATGTTCTGAGTTCAAACTCCACCGAGGTCGACTTTGCCTTTCATCCTTTCGTGGTTGATAAATTAAGCACCAGTGAAGCACTGGGGTCGATGTAATCAACTAGTCCCCTCCCCCAATATTCCAGGCCTTGTACCTTTAGTAGAAAGGATCGTTGTTATTATTATGTGATGAGCTGGATAAAATGCTTAGTGGCATTTTGTCCATCTTTACATTCTGCGTTCAAAAGGTTGACTCTGCTATGCCTCACCTCTAAAATTTCTGGCCTTGTGCCTATAAAAGAAAAAACTACTGCTGCTGCTGCCACTACTACTACTACCACAACCACTGACATCACCATCATCATCATCATGTCTTTTGGTATTAATAATTAAATTTTTGTTTATTTTCTTCGTAATAATATTAATTCTCGTTATTTTCTTTGTTGTTTCAGGGGTTTGATTTAAAAGAACAGAGATATGTTGCCTGTAAAATTCATCAGCTTAACAAAGACTGGAAAGATGATAAAAAAGCCAATTATATCAAGTAAGTGTATCAGCCACTTCTAATAGAGTCACATGGTAAACATAAGTACAATGAGCAGTACATCTCTCCACCTTGCAAAATGTTGCAAATGTGTAAAGTAAATAGAGCCTCTCGTAGCTGTACAACATGATACAGATAGATATAGTAAACAATACCTTCCTGATGAAGCTTTGGTTGCTATTTCTAGTAGTTGTGCAAGTATATAGAAGTACCAGCTAGGTACTGAGATCAATTCATTCAACTTTAGCCCTCCACATATTTGTAGCCATGTGTCATATTAAACATCATAATAATAATAATAATAATTATTATTATTATTATTATTATTATTATTATTATTATTATTGAGTGAGAGATCAGTGCATGCCATCAAAGTGACACTGGAGTAAAATATTCGAAGCTCAGTATATCCATCATGACTACCCGTCTGATAAGGGTACACTAGGCGCATGCATCACAACCATATGTGCACGACATGGTGACCTCATATCAAGATAAACAGCACATAACCTTGCAGGTGGGGCCCAGTTAGAATTTTATTCTGGTCGAGTAACCCATCCCGCTCAAAAGGTCCCTGAATAAGGGTTGTTTAAGGATGTTGAACAAAACACCCAAGTTTTCAGAGGTGAATTATTCAAACCCCAAAGAATCCCTCTCAACATATAGCTATGATGCTCCCTCATTACTTCTGCTCGTGATCAGAGATGCACATATCGTCAGCCACTAAGGGACATGCTCAACTGGTTACGGTCAAACAACTGACAAGCAAATCTGTGGTAATGAGCAAAATATTTGCAGTAACCTATCTTTTATACCAAGACAAAACAATGTAAATGATAACATTTCCAATCAGTTAAGATCAAGAGCCACTGCCTGTTACTGCATCAGGGCATTTATTATTATTGTTATTGTTATTTACATTTAGAGGGTGCATGGCTTAATGGTTAGGGTTATGACCTCACAATTTCAGGATCATAGTTTCAGTTCCTAGATCAGGTGGTATGTTTTGTTCTTGAGCAAAACACTTAATCTCACATTGCTTTGCGATCACTTTGACACCTGACACATGGTACACAGTGCACCTGTTCAAACAATGTAAATTTGATGGACAGAGTGAGCTAACGTGTGGCACATGCATTTGGTTACTTTAAACAAAGCATTTGTGCAGGTCATTCGGCAAAACGCTGAACGCTCTTGCACCATCTTTGATGGGAAAGTCCATCGGTATTTACATTATTGTTGCTTTGTTTTGTACCAGTTGTTTCAAGTCTCATCTAGAGACCTCAAGTGACAGCAAATCAGACATTTTACTGTAGATGTTATTTATGATTAGCAATGATATGTTGTACAGGAAGGAGACGAGAATGTGAAAATTAAGATTCTGTTAAATTTGTAATATTTCAGTTTTGAAAGACTTTGATTAGAATTATTTTTTTTCAAGTTGACAATGTTTTTCTTAAGATGTGGGCAGTATCCATAAGAACAATATCTTTGTTGTTCTGATACCTTGGGGTTTCCTGATATTCAGCCATAGCAACTTTTGGTATTGTCCCAAAAGCTGCGATAATCACAGGTACAGTTGTTGTCATTAGATGCCACAATTTCTTAGACCCCTTTCTCAAGGGCCTTATATTTACTTATCAAATGTTTTTTACAGAAGAGTTGCAGTCTGCTGGGATTGACATATCTATAAACAGACATGTTTTATTGTGATTTTTTACTATTCATTATTATTAAGGTGACACAGTAGTTTGTCTGTTGTTGTGTTCTGAGTTCAAATTCTGCCGAGGTGAACTTTGCTTTCATTCATTCAGGGTTGATTAAATAAGTACCAGTTACACACTAGGGTCAGTGTAATTGACTTAATCCCTTCCCCAAAATTTGAGGCTTTGTGCTTTGTAACTGACAAGCCCCCTCCACCAGAATTTCAGGTCTTAAGTTATAGCAGGAAGCACTTACTCAAGGTGCTGTGCAGTGCATGCAAAACCAAAACCACATGGTTCAGAAGTGGGCTTCTTTACCATTTACCCATGCCTGTACTTATATACATAGGAGGTACTCCGTCGGTTACGATGACAAGAGTTCCAGCTGATCCAATCAACAGAATGACCTGCTTGTGAAATTTACATGCAAGTGGCCGAACACTCTACAGTCACCTGTACCTTTAACATACTTCTCAGGGAGATTCAGTGTAACAAAGTGTGACAAGGTTGGCCCTTTGAAATACAAGTACTACTCACTTTTGCCAGCTGAGTGGACTAGAGCAAGAATTCCACAATATTAGTTGAGGTAATGATCAATTAAGTAAACAGAAGATGGAATTGGTATAATTCTTTATTTTGTACAATGATCTTTTTAATCCGTCCTGCCACTGTCCTTTATAGGTTGGATGCTCTGTGTGTGTGTGTGTATATATATACACACCAAAGTAAGCATGTAAATGTGAAACAAAATGGGGAAAAAACAGTCCTCAAATACCAGAGGTAGAGTAATATGCTTTATTGTCCGACGAATGGGAATGTGAAACTCCGAGTAGCAGTTTTTTGTTATGTTTTTGCAGCTTTAATTATAATAAAGTATACATATATATATGCACACACACACACACACACACACCACACACACTGTACAAACTCACCCACCCATACACACAAACACATACATACATAAAAATCTTTATACTTATCACTCTCCTTTTACTGAACGCTGGGTCTTTGTAATGACTTCACAATAAGAATCCTCCTTCTACATTTCATTATTTAGAATCTTTAGAGCTTAAAAGTTATATGGCTCTGTTTTGTTAATTTCTTCATTTGATACTGGAAAATAAAGACTTAATTACCATTAAACAATGTTAATTAACTCTATCAAGTGATGCTTATGACATAGTACAGCAAATCCCCAGATTATTTCATTGCCGAATTCTTGTATAATTTTTGAAAAAGTTGCAGGTCCAAACCTATATTTTTTCTAACACTATTATTTTCATAGGACATTAAATGAACCAAAAACTATTTTAGGGAGAGAATTTATTCATATTAAAAAATAAACATACAATAACATATAGAAACTAGTGAAGAACATTTGTTTTTACCAGATAATTTTTTTACAAAGTAGAAGACACCTTATCTTGCAGAAATCTAGAATTTTCTTTACAGAGTTCAGTATGAAAATCTCTCTATATATTTAGTTTATATTATTATTGAAAATTTGTAAAGTGGCAGACTGACAGAATCATCAGTGTGCCAGACGAAATGCTTAGCAATATTTCAGTATTTTATTTGTCTTCATGTTCTAAGTTCAAATTCTGCCGAGGTCAACTTTGCCTTTCATCCTTTTGGTGTTGATGGCATGAATTAGCTGTGCAGCACTGGGGCTGATATAATCAACTATCCCTGCCTCCCAAAAAAACTTCAGGCCTTATGCCTATAGTAGAGAGGATTATTATTGACAGTTTGTCAAATTAGACTTTTCACACAAAAGGAGGGAGAGAGAGAGAGAGGGAGTGTATATACATATATGTATGTATGTATGATCAGAGAAACAAAAGAGAAGAGGTCTTCTACATGGTAAGCAAGAGTCCCACCGAGTCCTGATTTTGCTATTATCTGCCGCCACTGTAACCGTGGATTTTATGCCTGATAAACCATCTCAAGACCCGCAAAGAGAAAAGTTGCTAATCTGGTCATTTTCAAAATAAATGACGGCTGAACATTTACTCACACACACACACACATTGTGTGTGTGTACATAGGTTGTAAAATTGAGTACGCATTTTAAGGGAGATAACTCAACATGCAGTCGTTTACTTGACTTCCTTTCTGATCTAATCGTTTCTTTTATTCCATTTCAGACATGCTTTAAGAGAATATAATATACACAAAAGCCTTGACCACCCGCGGATAGTACGGCTATATGATGTGTTTGAAATTGATACAAATTCGTGAGTGGCTATTAAATCATTCAAACTTTATATTTTATATTTTTTTTAGACTCCATAATTTGTTGTTATTACAGTTTTTAGTTCCAAGCCTCACAGCTCTAAATTCCTCTTCCAGACATGAATTGTTTTGTTCTTTTTGATAACTTCATTTCTTTTAGGGGTAATTCATCAATTCCTAAATTGTTTGAACATAATATTTCCATATTCAAAATATGTGCAGAAGACAAGCACCAGTCACACATATTCTTAATGGTATGTGTAACGACAGTCACAGAAATTATTATCATTCTTACCATTTATAGCAGGATTGTTAGTACACTGGACAGAATGCTTAGCGGCATTCTGTCCATCTTTACATTCTGAGTTCAAATGCTACCGAGGTCGACTTTGCTTTTCATTCTTTCCGAATCAACAAAGATAATAACGGTTGAATACGGTTGGGGGGGGGGGGGGTGATGTGACCAACTTACCCCCATCCCCCACCCAAAAATTGTGGGAAAATTTGAAGCCATTATTATCTAAAGCAGTAAGGTGGCAAGCTGGCAGAATTGTTAGCACACCAGGCGAAATGCTTAGTGGTATTTTGTCTGTCTTTATGTTCTGGGTTCAAATTCCATTGAGTTGACTTCACTGTTCATCCCTTCAGAGTCAATAGATTAAGTACCAGTGAAATATTGGGGTTGATGTAATCAACTGTTCCCCTCCCCACGAAATTTCAGGCCTTGTGCCTTTAGTAGGAAGGATTGTTATTTAAACCAGAATCGTTAGCATGCCAGACAAAATATTCTGAGTTCAAATTTGCCTTTCATCCTTTTGGGTTTGATGAGATAAATACCACTTGAGTGGTGGAATAAACACCCTGCCTCCCAAATTTTCAGGCCCTGTGTCTATAGAAAGAATTTTTTTTATTATTATTATTATTATTATTATTATTATTATTATATCTGAACTGATTTCATATTTGTTGTTTTTTTTGTTACTTTCAGCTTCTGTACTGTGTTAGAATACTGTGATGGCAACGACTTGGATTTCTACCTCAAGCAGAACAAGTGCATTCCTGAAAAGGAGGCACGCTCCATTATCTGTCAGACTGTCAGTGCTCTCAAATACCTAAATGAAATTAAGCCACCTGTGATACATTATGACCTTAAACCTGGTAAGTAACCATTCCTTAGGTTAGTCACCCATAAGTGTGTCGAAGGAGGATCATTAGACAGCAGCAGAAATATATTTGTTTTTATATTTTATTTTATTTTGGTTTGGCAATCAGTGAAAACCATTTTTTTTCTTCTATTCTTCCAGGTAACATCCTGCTAGGGAGTGGGTCAGTGAGTGGAGAGATTAAAATTACAGACTTTGGTCTAAGCAAGATCATGGATGATGAAAATTATTCTGATGCAGGCATGGACCTAACGTCTCAAGGTGCTGGTACTTACTGGTATGTATGATAATATTTACTCAGGTTTACATCTGAATGGTTTTTGTGTGTCTCTCTGTACGTAAACTTGACAGGATTACACATAAATCTGCTGTGTACCATTATCTGAGTGAAACGGTTCGTATTCTTTGTCTACCTCGTTTCTGAATCAACAGGTAAACCTGTGTCTGAATGTGTTTGAAGATGTTGTCTTGGCACTATTGTTAGTGCGTCAAACAAAATGCTTTTCAGTGTTTTTTTATGGATTTCAAATCGTGCTGAAACCTAAATTGCCTTTCATTTTTTTGGGGTTGATAAACTAAAGTACAAGTCGTGATTGTCCTCCTCCCACTAATAATTTCTGATTAAAGTACTTGGCAGTTGAAGTACAGAAACTCTACAAGGTCAAGGTGTTTTGGGATTGGAGTCAAAAAGCCTGCAGGGTCAAGATATTTAGAAGACTGACCATACTCACTTACCAGTCAAGGCACATAACTGTATCTCAAAAAATAAAATCCACTTTCTTTGGAATTGAATGAGTAGCAAACTACAGCGTATGTTCAAACCCTGGTATAATCATTCTGTTGTGTTCTTGGGCAAAGAAAAAATTTACTCTGTTTACTTCATTTTGCCTAACAGATAAAAGAAAGAAAAGGAAGCACCTCAGTCAGCAACTGTCAGATCATTTTACATTTTCTGCCATAGAAATAATAGTTATAAATTAATACATCTATCCTCGTGTATCATGAGAGTTTGGTTCCAAAAAACCCAGTGATAAATGAGCCACTGATAAAAGAATCATTTCCATGTAAATGGAACAAATGTTAGACTCATTGACACCAAACTCACAGCCCACTGCCTCCAAACTTCCACAGTTATGTATTTTCTTGATCATCTCTACTGTTTCCTGTAGAGAATACACTTATCCACATCATTTTTTTTTAGGATCAGGTGTTTCCATATTTTTTCTGCTCTCTAGTCCCATGTTGATGGATATGAGTAGGGAATTGAATAAAATACATGCAACCTTGTAGCACAGTCATATAAACACAAGTGATAGTGCATTCTGGGTGGTGTCTGGAGCACGTTTTTGTGGTGCAGGCAGAGTCTTTGACTGATCACTGACCCATGTTATCAGAGATCAATGTGTGTTAGGCAATTGAGCTTACCCTTACTGTGTTATCTCAAATCTGTGATGAATGACTCAGCGATAAACAAGGGTAGACATTCTTGAAAAACAAAGAGAGAGAGGGGAGAAAAGAGGTCTTGGCAGGTGGGGTTAGAGGAAGTGCATAGCTATAATTTTAGGGACATTATGTCATATGGGACAGAAGTGGCTGAAAGAGAATGAAGAATGATATGAGTAAGTATATCACGAGTAGTTAGGTAGGAGTGTTATATGTTTTATTTGTTCCCGGAAACAAGGTTTGTTGTAACTGGAGTTGAAATGGCAGAGGAGAAGTACTATAAGTTAGTGGTATAGAACAGTGGTTCCTGAAGTGGGCAGTGTTGCACTCCACCCCCCTGGGGAGAATTAGAAAGTTCCAAGGGGGCATTGAAGAAAAGTGGAGTGATAATAGGGTAGCAATTCATGTAGAAAATGGGGTGATAATGGGGTAGCGATTCATGTAAAAACAACAAAATAATGGGTTCACTAGGTTAAGTTTTATTTGTGAAATACAGTTGCTTTGAATTTGCTTCAGAAAGATATCTGTTTGTGATGGTTAGTTGAGGGTGGGGTGTTAGGAATTTGGCCTGGGTGTCAAAGAGGTGGCAGCCTAAAAAAGTTTGGTATCCACTGGTGTAGAATATTACTAGTTGGAGTCTACAGAGGATAGTGATGACTGTGCACCTTCCCTGGTATGGAGGAGCATGCCAGATACCAAAGGTACTATCTCTAACTGGTACTATTTGTACCCTTTAAATCCCTGCTGCTTTATTTACTAACCCTGGAAGAATAAATGGCATGGTTGATTTCCGCAGAATTTGAACTCAGGACCTAGTGGGTCAGTCTATATGTATACAGTAACTCCTCAACTATCGCAGCTTTTACATTCTAAAACCGTCCACAGCAATAATTAAAATCTAAAATGTAAATATCTATTGGTCAAAGAAGTCTGCAATATAAATTTACATATGTTTGCCAGAAAAATCCACGATGTACAGTGTGCAATAGGTGAACTGCAATATGGCAAGGGATTATAGTATTATCACAAAGCATTTCATCTGATACTCTAACACCTGTGCCAATTTGCCTTTGATTATGCTCTGTGTGTGTGATTTTTATTGATGTGTGTGTATGTGCTCAAGTGAACTTGACTGTATTTCTTCTTGACAAATTTTTAAACATCCATTTAAAAATGTTTTGTGGTTGTCAAAAACTCCTTCAAAAATATTTCTTCTTGGATGGGTGCAATGCCTGGTCTGTTATTACGAGTCTACTATGCCATGAACAGTAACACTGCCCACAAATGTCTGCTTTTACAGCCTCTGAATACCTCACATAACAACATACATACTCTCTCTCACCCCCACCGATACCTAACCATATAAAGACCAGATCACTCAAGCGCAAAATGTGGACTTTCTGAAGGACACACCTATGGAAAAATTACCTTAAATTTTTTTTGTAGTGTGGTCCATCTGATGATGAACCATGTCTTATGTTGTTCACTTCTTGAAAAAGGCTGCCTCTGCCTGGCTTAAAAAATTACTCTAACAAAGCTATGAAACATCATCAAATATTGTAAAGCCACCAACTGTATTTTGACTTCACTGTTCTAATCCTAATTTTGTTTTTCTCTTTGTCAGGTATTTGCCACCAGAATGTTTTGTGGTTGGCAAGACTCCTCCGAAAATTTCTTCCCGAGTGGATGTTTGGTCTGTTGGTGTGATATTTTACCAGTGCCTATATGGTAAAAAGGTACAGTAGTCATCTTTTTCTCCTTTCTTTTCTTGCTTTTGATTCCATTGTCGTCATCGTTATCAGCATCACCATCATTTAATGTCTTTGTTCTGTGATGACATGCGGTGATGGTTTGGCAGGATCCGATGGGCCCAAGGACTACATCGTGCCCCAGTGTCAGCTTTGGCATGGCTTCTATGGCTGGATGCCCTTCCTAATGCCGCCAGCATAAGTGTGGTTGCTATGCAAATCCCAAATCTTTAAATCATGAGTGGAGAGGGTGGGGAGACTTTATGCTAGGAGAATGCGGAGTGGTGGGGTGGGGTGGGGGTAAAGTAGGAGAGAGAGGGGCTGGAGAAGAACAGGTTTCTTGCTGGAAGAGCTACATGACTATTCACATTGGGTACTAATGACTTGTAGGGATGTGGTATTCCCTGATGCAACCATAATATACTATAGGATATATTAAACATGTTAAGGCGCATGGCTCAGTGGTTAGAGCGTCAGGCTTACGATTGTGAGGTTGTGAGTTCGATTCCCGGACCGGGCTGTGTGTTGTGTTCTTGAGCAAGACACTTTATTTCACATTGCTCTTGTTCATTCATCTGGGTCACTCAGAATTTGTTAAGGCAGCTTTTTCTACAGCCAGATGCCCTTCCTGTTACCAGCCCTCACCTGCTTCTAAGCAAGGTAACATTTTCTCTGTAGTCCAATTGTATGACAGTGACATTCTGAGTTCATTCTAAGTTCAAATTCTTCTAAAGTCAATAAAATAAGTACCAGTGGAGTACTGGGGTTCATGTAATCAACTGTCCTCCTCCCACATATTTCAGGCCTTGCACCAAAATACGAAGGATTATTATTATTGTTGTTATTGTTGTTGTTATTACTATTATTATTATTATTATATTTCTATTGTGTCTTTCCAGCCTTTTGGGCACAATCTGTCTCAAGCTGCCATTCTGGAAGAAAACACGATATTGAAAGCTACAGATGTAGAATTTCCTTCAAGACCGCCAGTTAGTAGTGAAGCAAAGGTATGGACCACCTCAACAACCAGATGTCGATTTCATTTTGTTGTTGTTTTTTATTTATAATTACTTTTTCTTTCCTTCTTCTTATCCAAACTTCCATCTTCACAATCTGTATTCCATGACCTGTACTGGCCGATACAGGTCAAAGATCATCTGGTACCCAGCAGCAAAGAAATAATAAATCTGTAAATTTTATTTGTATTTTATTACCTGTGGCACCCCTGCGGTGTGTTTTGCATTACATAGGTAATGTATATGTATTATACATGTAACAGTGAGAGCACATGGTTTAGTGGTTAGTATGTTGCATTCGTGATCATGAGATCAATTTCTGGACTCAGTGGTGTCTTGTGTTATTGAGTAAAACACTTCATTTCATGTTGCTCTACAATCACTTAAGCATCTGACATATGACACACTGTATACCTGTACAGGTAATGTCAAACTGATGATGGGAGTGCAGCAGAAATATTTGATCACTATAAACAAAAGCCATGCTAAAACTGACCTCACCTGTGCTGAGTGGTTGGTGTTAAGAAGGGCATCCTGCTGTAAAAACTATGCCAAAACAGGCACAAAAGCCTGGTGCAGTCTTCTGCCTGGCCAGTTCCTGTCAACTTGTCCATCTCATACCAGCATGGAAAGCAGACATTAAATGATATTGATGATGAGACAAATCATTCATCCAGAAGCAATACTACTTGGCATTTTGTCTGATGCTCCAACAATTCTGACAGCTATGCAATAAGGTTGTATAAACATAACAGATGTTTGCAACTGTCTTACAAGAATGTATCATGTAAGTTTTAATTAATTTACAGATGCAGTGATGGCTAAAAATCTATGGATATATCCAATACCAAAGTTTAGTATGAAAAATAAACACTAATGGCACATCACCTATTTTCTGTAATAAAGTCTGGTAGACTCACTATATTGTATGTGACAACACATGACTTTTAAGACAGATTGTTCAACAAACTTCATGCAGTCTGTTAAGCCAACATCATTCAAATCCTTCAGGTCTGAGTCTGAACTTTTGTACAAGACACTAGCTTGCAATGGCCTGGAAACTTAAAAGCTTATGATATGTAAATATTTGAACCACAGTATCATGTTAGAGAAGAGAGGGCACACATCCTTTAATTATAGGGAAGTCACACTATCATAAGCCTTTATATACATACACTCACAAATCTGTAGGAAGGCTTTTGACTAAGCAGAAAACTTTTAAACTAATTTCATGTACGAAAAACATTCACTATCAGCAATTATCAGTTAATTAATTCTGAAACATCACAGACATGAGTAAAAACATATTTTAGTGAGGAAGACATTAAAAATCTTCAGTAAAATCAGATGTGTGAGGAAAGTAAAACATTAATCATCATTATCTTGATAATGGAGACAACTCAGGGCATGTTTCATTTTTATTAGAACTCTTCAGTATAAAATTATCTTCTACAAAGTGTACATAGTATTTGTTAACACAACAGTAGGCAACCTTATATAACAACTATGACACACACACATAACAGAATGTAGGTTTTCTCTAATTTTCGGTGTTGTTTTCTTCTTTACAGTCGTTTATAAGGAAATGCTTACAATACAGAAAAGAAGACAGACCTGATGTGTTAACACTTTCCTTCGACGACTATCTCAAACCCACAGCTTTAAAGTCAAAGTGAGTATAAAAATGAAATCCTTCACAAACAACTCTTTCATTGCTCGTTGTCTTTCCCAAATATTCCTTGTGTTTATATTAAAAAATATCTGTCCTGAATCCTTTTGGTGTGAACACTAAAGTGGTAGACTCTCTCTCTCTCTCTCTCTCATCTCTTTGACAAATGAGGGTTCAGCTAGACACAGCATAATAATGACCATCACCCTATAGTCACCTGTGTGCAGGGTCAAAGCTAAAACCTTCCAGTAGCATCTACCTGTCCCCTATCATCTCTACCTTTTTGTCACTGGACTTATGAAGAAAGTGTGTTTGTATTGCTGCTGGTGTCTTGGTTTACGGAGCAACCTGCTTGATGAATTTTATCATATTGGACAGGATTTGTGCAGAACCAGTCCTGCTCTCTTGTCCTTCAAACTTGTGTTAGTCTGGTTCAACAAGTGCCACAAACCCAGTGATTGTCAGGATGCAAAATTTGCTTGGATTTATCTTAAAGGGCTGAAGGACCTCATATGCTCTGGGTCTGTTGGGGTGTCTGTGAATGACCATTTCCGGGGGCAATTCTTTGACATGCTGATCAACCTACAACTGGGGCCCTTGCGGATTCTGCTATTCCAGATCAAAGTAGAGCAGAGAGCAATAGTAGCTAAGAGAGTGGTTCCACAATCCTCCAAAATCCTGCAACTTTCAAAGTGGGGCTCCACTACTGGATGCAGTTTAAAATAACACCAAAAATGATTCCTCAGAACCAAGCCTGCTTTGCATAGAAAAAAAAATCATTTTTTTGGTTTGTTTCATTTTATTTTAATGTCTGTTTTTCCATGCAGGCATGATTAAGATTGTTAAGTAACTGAGGCAAGATTTTTATAGTTGAATACTCTCCTTGTCACTAACCCCTACCTGCTTTTCAAATAAGGTGGGGCAGGGTTCAAGAAAATTTCAAAAGCACATTGCTAGCAGATGATTATAACATGAAATGTCAACAGGTGTCACCAGTTGCAGCTCAACAACAAACAGTGACATCCTCATTTGTAGCCATAACACAGCATGGATTATAAGCATTTACACAGACATGCATATGCGCACACACACACACACACATAATGGATTCCTTTAAGTTTCCATCTACCAAATACCTTCCCAAAGTATTAGTTGCCTGGAGCTATAGCAGAAGATATTTGCTCAAAGTAATGCACAATGTGACCGAGCCCAAAGCCACAAAGTTAAAGGGCAAACTTCTTAACTACATGGCCATGCCTGACACACAACTAATTGATATGCTTGACAGAGCTTTTACATCTTAAGCAGTGTAAGTAACTGTTAGTAGTTTGGATGTATATGAGAGAGAGAGCGCGAGAGCGCTATTACATTGTATCTGGTACAGGTGGCTGTTCTTAGAACTATAGATGTGTCTGAGAGAGACATATTACAAACAAGAAAGACAGTTCCATGAAAAACATTTAAATTTTTGACTGCTTAGAAAATATACTTACCCTTTTCGATACTAACCTGCTTGAAACCACACCCCTGGTACTTTCATACAATCTTTCTATTTTAACCCTTTAGCCTTAAAACTGGCCATATCCTTCGTTATTTGTGTCATTATTGTTTTTAATGACAAATATTTGAAGAAATTTAATGAAAATACTTCATGGAATTGGTAAAAGGACAATAAAAATTCAGTCATTTTAATTTGATATAGTTGGAATATTTAATGTGGAATGTGTCTTTGACGAATACTAGAGAATATTGCATTGATATTTGGCTGGAAATTAGTGAGTTTTAGCCCCAAATTACCCACACCCTTTCAGATTCAGTTTACTAATAATTCAATACCGTCAATGCTCAAAATCATTTTGGTGTTTATTGACCCTTTGGATAGCCACGTAGACCTTCAAGAAGCAGTAGTGACCACTTTGCCGACCCCTGGTTTACATCCTAAATGTTTCATATGAAAAAGTGCTGAGCTACAAGTGGTGAAGCTTGTTGTTATCTTCCTGCAATAAATTAGGTGTTGGCTCTGTGCTTTTGATGGCTTGTGGAATAAGAGATCCCTCTTTTGGAAGATGAACAATGGGTCAACAACAAGAAGAGTATCTTGCTGTAAAACAATTCATCATTGTCATTTAACATCCATGTTTCCATACTCACATGAGTTGAACAGAATTTGTTGAAGCAGATTTTCCATGGCTGGATGCCTTTCCTGTAGCCAACCATTACTTATATCCAAGTAGGGCAGTGTTTCCTCATGGTCAGATAAGTTTCCACAGAAGATTGGTAACAAAGGACCCTGCTTGCATGATGGTAACATTTGCTCAAAACCATCACATGATATCAAGGCTACAATATCATCGTCATTTAATGTCCGTTGTCCATGCTGGCATGAGTTGGATAGTTTGACCAGGGCTGGCAAGCTGCACCAAATTGCAGTCTGATTTGGCATGGTTTCTATGAAGCCCAAAACTCAAAGACCATGCTTCACCACCTTGTATTCAGTGATATGTATTCATCTAACCCATGCTAGCATCGAAAAACAGGTGTAAAAATGAACAATCAAATGATATGGTTTTTTAAACACATGTAGCCTGGTGGACACACTTGATTGTTTCATTGATCCATGGGGGTCTAAACTGAATTCAGCCAACCATTTGGTCAGGGGACATAAATCCTGTGAATCAAACTAATAAGGATGAGTTAATGTGAAAAGCATTTATCATATTCATGTGTGAAGTACATTGCTTTTCCTTCAAATAATTTCGAAAACAATGAAGCATTTTGTAAAATAACTTTGTCGTTATTAAGCTGGTGTTTGGAATATAAATTAGTATGAAATTTTGATGAGAGTTTTTAATTTAGATCATTTCAAAATGGAATTTGTATGATGGAAGTAGGGGCATTCTGAGACAGGTTGATATTAAAAGGGTTAAATAAAGTTTATTGGAAGCATCTTAGGTAGATGGATTGTGGAAATGGATTGGAACTCGTCCATCAGGCTATAATCAGTAAACTGTATCTCACCCACCTTTACTCTGGGTGTTGTTTGTTCATTTGAATATCGGTGTTCGTTGGTTTTATCCTTAGGTTCATTCCTAGTGTGACACCCCAAGCAACTGTTTTCTTCTATAGCCCCAGGCTGACCAGTCTCTTAGAGGAAATTGCTAGGGATGGAAACTGCATGGAAGCCTGTCGTGTGTGTATGTGTGTCTGATTTGAAAAGTATCATTATTGTTTCCTGTGTGAAATTGCCTGAGTGAAGAAATGGTGTCATGGTGTTTTCATTCCAACAGTAATACATCTTATAGCTCTTGCATGCTCTCAAAGTAGTAGAGTAACCTCTTCCTTCTTTTGTTTATTAAACAGGTAAAGGTTGGTGACAGGAAGAGCATCTAGTTGCAAAAATAATTTCTCATATAAGCTACCCCTGCTCAACCCAGAAAAACCAACATAAATAAACAACTATCTTCAGTTTATTTTAGAAAATATGTTTGAGATATTGCAGGCTTGTATTTTGAATAAATAGTAATATGGAAATAGTAACATGGCTGGAAGTGAAGGCACATGGCTCAGTGGTTAGAGCATTTAGCTTACAATCGTGAGGTTGTGAGTTTGATTCCTGGACTGGGCTGTGTGTTGTGTTCTTCAGCAAGACACTCTATTTCACATTGCTCCAGTTCACTCAGCTGTAGAAATGAGTTGCGACATTACTGGTGCCAAGCTGTATTAACCTTTGCCTTTCTCTTGGATAACATCAGTGGCGTGGAGAGGGGAGGCTGGTATGCACGGGCAACTGTTGGTCTTCCATAAAACAACCTTGCTCAGACTTGTGCCTCAGAGAATAACTTTCTAGGTGCAATCTTATGGGATCTTTACTTCTTACTCTTAATAGTAACATGATAATTCAGAAACAGGCCTTTCACACCCACCCTACAATGTCACTCTAAAACTAAACCAGCACATCATTGAAATCTCAGAGCCATAAGATAATGCATGATTAATACAAAACAACATGAATAAATGAGCATTAATTGGTACATATGACCATGTCATATTCCATTTGGAGTGATGTCTGTAGTTTCTCTGCATCTTAGCAAAGATGTGTGTCTAATTTTTCTGTATTTTTATTTGAGAAAATCTGTGTGGAGTACTGTAAATTTGTATTTGAAGAAACAGAAACCATGATTGTGAATTCTTATTTTAAATAATTTCTTTTTTTTTTTTTTTTTTCTTTTGCAGACATTTTGGTGAAAGCATTTGTGGCTCATCTGGTGTTTCTTCCACTCCCTTGCCGGGGCCATCACTCACCATCAGTCAAACTCCCAACTTCACATTTGGAGATAAGCATTCATAGCCACTATTAATGTCACCGCTATAACGTGGTTCAGTCATCAGGAAGAGAAATGGTCGGGGAGCTAGCGATGATGAGAGAGAGGG
The DNA here is from genome assembly GCF_006345805.1 of Octopus sinensis. Lineage (NCBI taxonomy): Eukaryota > Metazoa > Mollusca > Cephalopoda > Octopoda > Octopodidae > Octopus > Octopus sinensis. Next base: position 65,774,937 of record NC_043006.1, read on the forward strand.
AGTGTGGGCATTAAGAGGGAGAAAAAAAAAGAGAGAGAGAGATAGGGTGGTTGTGTTGTTGTTGGTGGTAGTAGTTGGAGTAGGCAAAGGCACATGTATGTATATATATGTATGTATATGCGGGAAGCGGTGGGGGGGAAGTGTGTGTGTATGTGAGATAGTGAGAGAGAGAGAAGAGAAAGAGAGAGGGTGAAAGGTGAGATTGAAACGAAGAATCGGAAGAATCGGTGTGTAGAGAGAAAGGAAGGAAAGACAGACACAGATGAAGAGAAAGAGAGAGGACAATCTAATGAGTGTTTGGTTGGGCGAAGAAAGACGAGATAGAATGGGGTGGATGGGTAGGGTGTGGGGTTGGGGGTTTGATAAAGAACACCAACACTCCTGCCCGCCTCTCATCCGTCTCAGAAAGGAAAAGAAGAAGAAGGAAATATAAAAAAAAAAGACACAAGCAACAACAACAGCATCGACATTTACCACAACTACTACAACAACAACTACAACAGCAACTATAAGAGAACTTCAACAAGGTGGAGGGAGCTGCTATTTCTATCAAGGAACCAAGCTGCTAACACTGACCACCACAATCATCATCATCATCATCATCATCATCATCATCACCGTCACCACCACCACCAACACTGTGTCGCCACAAACACCTCCACCACTGTCCACTGCGCCAGAGTTTTGTTGGTCATTTTCATTCGGTTGTTTAAGATGACGATGACGACGACGAAGAAGAAGACTGGAAGATCCCATGAGTGGATATTTACATCATCTCTTGTGGCAAACTGATCATCTGTGACCACCACCACCATTACCATCATCATCATCATCATTATCACCACCATCATCACCAACACCCACACTATCATAACCACTACAACTACTACTACCACCACCACCACCACCAAAAGATGTACAAGTAGAGATTCTCTTCCTCTTCCTCCTCCTCCAGCTGAGCCTCCTACTACTACCACTGTCAGTCCTCCTCCTCTTCTTTCCCCCCTCTTCATTCTTGCAAATACATGCCTATTGTAGATGGCGCTGCTTGCTGCTGTCACTTTCTGCTCTGGTCCGCCATCACACCCCCTTCTCTCCCCTCCCAATGACACAAGCCATCCAACCTCACACACACACAATAACACATGCACACATACACATTATAGTGTATGTGTTTGTATTTGTGTATTTATAAGTAAAGTGTGTGTGTATACATACACACACACAGATATATATATATGTATGTATAAATGTATAAACACACACACATTCACTCATTTACTCACACATACACACTCGCTGAGTCACCACTTACACTCAGCAATGCATAATCACACACTGATGTCAATTCACATTAGCAAATGCACACACACATACATACACACACACACACACAAACACAAAGGTGAGAGAAAGAGGGAAAAGAGAGAGAGAGAGAGGAAGGCAGACATGGCTGATCACTCCTTGCCAAGTTCACTAGCTCACCCTCCCCCCTGTTCCCTCCCCCTATCCGATAGTGACTCTTTATTTGAGAAAAAGACAGAAAGAAAGTAAGAACGAAAGAAAGAAAATAAGTAAGAAAGAAAGAGAAAAGAATAATATAAACAAATAAACACATTGAAAAAAATAAACAAAAAGAAAAACTGACATAGAAACAAGCTAAAAAAAATAATAATAATAATAATAAAAATGAATTCTTGTGTATTTCTCCTTTTTCTTCTTCCTCCTACTCTTAACTCATTCCTGGTCATCACTGTTGTTATTATTATTATTATTATTATTACTAGTAAGGTAGTGAGTTTGCAGGGCCGTTAGCACGCTGGGCGAAATGCTTGGCCGCGTTTTGTCTGTCTTTGCGTTCTAAGTTCAAATCCTGCCAAGGTTTGACTTTGTCTTTCATCTTTTCGGGGGTTGTCGATAAAATAAGTACTAATTGAGCAGTGGGGTTGGTGGGGATGGTCGATGTAATCGACTCGACTCCTTCCCCTAAAATTGCTGGCCTTGTGCCAAAATTTGATACCTTTATTATTATTCGTATTCTTATTATTATTATTAAGGCGGCAGGCTGGCAGAATTGGTAGCATGCCGGACGAAATGCTTGGTGGCGTTTTGTATGTGCTTGCGTTCTGAGTTCAGATTCCACCGAGGTCGACTTTCTCCTTTCATCCTTTTGGGGGTGGGGGTGGGGTGATAAAATAAGTGCCAGTCATGCGCTGGGGGGTTGATGTCATCGACTAAACCCTCCACCCCAACCCCCTCCCCCTGTAATTGCTGGCCTTGTGCCAAAATTGAAACCATTGTTATCAGGTTTTGTTATCTTTGTCATCAGCATCATCATCGTCATCATCATCACCATCCTCATGGAATTTGTGTTTTGTATATTTTTTTTTATTTCAGTCTATTTCCCCCCTCTCTCTCTCTCTCTCTCCTTCTTTCTCTGTTTCTAAGTATTTGGTTTGTTGTTGTTGGTGTCTCATTTTATGTGTGTGTGTGTGTATGTGAGGAATTTACAAAAGGAAATCAGGTGGAGGGGTGAAAAAACCCCCATAATTACAATAAAAGCAATACCTCTAGAGAATATGAGGGAAGAAAAAGGAGAGAGACTGATATATACAGGATATATATATATATATATATATATATATATATATATCATCATCATAATTATCAGCTTGCATGGGTTGGATAGAATTTGTTAAGGCAAATTTTCTATAACTGAATGCCCTATCCTGTTGCCAACCCTCATCTGTTTCCGAACAAGGTAATATTTTCCATGACCACAAACACACATACAAAATGGGCTTCTTTCAGTTTCCCTGTTCCCAAACCAAATTGCAAGGGTTTGTTCAGCCCAGGGCTTTAGTAGAAGACACTTGCTCAAGATGGCATGCAATGAGATTGAACCAAACACCATGTGATTGCAAAGCACACTGCTACATCATACATATGTTTGTGAGTTTACATCCCCACAACTTAGTGGTTCACCAAAAGAGACCAATAGAATAAATACCAAGTTTTTAAAAAAAAGTAAGTCCTGGGGTCAATTTGCTCGACTAAAATTTCTTTGAGGTGGTGGTGAAACAAATACAAGATAAATATAGGCGCAGGAGTGGCTGCGTGGTAAGTATTTTGCATACCAATCACATGGTCTCAGGTTCAGTCCCACTGTGTGGTACCTTGTGAGTGGATTTGATAGACGGAAACAGAAAGAAGCTCATCATGTATATATATATATATGTATGTATGTATATGTTTGTTTGTCCCACCACCACCGGTGTTGGTGTGTTTACATCCCCTGTAAATTTGCAGTTTGACAAAAGAGAACGATAGAATAAGTACTAAGCTTACAAAGAATGAATCCTAGGGTTGATTTGTTCAGCTAAAGGCAGTGCTCTAGCATGGTCGCAGTCAAGTGACAAACAAATGAAAGAATATATATATATATTTAGAGAGAGAGAGGTGCAGACATGGCTGTGTGGTAAGATGCTTGATTCTCAACCACATGGTTCTGGGTTCAGTTCTAATGTGTGACACCTTATGAGTGGATTTGGTAGACAGAAACTGAAGGAAGCCTGTTTGTGTATGTGTTGTCCTTATCCTGACATCATGTGATGGTTGTAAATACGCATCACCTTCCTAGAAGTGATGCTGTTCATTTCCAATCTTCGATGAAAAACACGTCTGGCCATGAGGAAATATTCGCTCACTTTACTTGGAGATAGGTGAGGGTTAACGACAGGAAGAGCATCCTGCTGTAGAAGTCTGCCTGAACAAATTCTGTTCAACACATGCCAGCCTAGAAAAGTAGATATTAAAATAGTGATAATGATGATGAGAATGATATTGTCATGTCTTCTGATTCCTCCTTGTCTCACTGTTTCAGACAAATTTCTCTTCTACATGTAGGATGATTTGGCTATTTCAGAAATCAGAGTCTTTCAAAATATGTATTGCTTTGTCAAAGTTTTCCATCTCTGCCTCGTTTCTATCTCCTTGTTTCCTCTCTCTCTCTCACTCTCTGTCCGTCTGTCTGTCTCTCTCTGTATGTGTTCTTGATAGAATAAGGAAAATGCAGTGTGCTCTTTGGACAGTATAAGACCTGTGACCTTCCATAAAGACTTTGAGGCTCATTAAACGGTCGTTGATCTGATATTATCTATTGCTTGATTGGCTTTGTTAACGAGTTTCACTGCTTTCGTGGAAGGTCACTTGCTGGTTATAGATTGTCTGGTGTTTCTCAAGTTTTATACCAATATTATGTGTGTGTGAAGTGTGTGGCCTAGTGGTTAAGTGCATTGCGCTCACAATCTTGCCATCATAAGTTTGATTCCTGGATTGAGCAATGCATTGTGTTCTTGAGCAAAACACTTCATTGCTTCAGTTCACTCAACATTAACTGGGTAACCCTGTGATGGACTGGCATCATTTGAAAGCAAAAATAATGCAAAGCACATTGTGACCAGCGGTGTATAACAGCATCTGATAGTCTGCTTGATCACCTGAAATTTATATATATATGTGTGTGTATGTGTATATATATATATATATATATATGCATGTATACACATATGTATTATATTGGTATAATCAATGTACAATTTACTACTTTATACAGACACACACTCATCATATGTACGTATGTGTATGTATATATGTATGTCTTACTCTACTCTCATATTGAGCATACTTTTCATTCAAGTCATTTCATTTTGAGTGCATGCGTACCCACATTATATGGCTGTGTTTGAACATTAAACTGTTTTTATCCTGCCTCAACACTCCACTACATCATAAAACTGAGCTGCTCCTAACCAAATTGTATTACTCCTGCCTCAATAGTCCATTTTGTCAAAATGCCTCAGGATTCTACTACTTCATAAAACTGTGGTACTCTTGCCTCTGTACTCTACTACAACATAAATCTGTATCACTCCTGCCTCGATATTCCTCCATAACATCAAAACTGTGTACTTTGCCCCCAGCCACTCTAAATTCTCTCCGTCTCTAATCCATTGCCACCAACAAATGTAGATTTTAACAAAACGTTTGATAGGATGTATAAAATATATTTCTCAGATTCCGTGAGATGAAAGATGTGTACCACCGCATCACCTTGTTACCTTTAATCGATCAGATGTTACGATGGAGCAGGCTGGAATCATCTTCTCTCATATTGAGATAAAGACTGATAGATTCTGTATATACTTTTCAATTGAACAAGAAAACTTTATATACTTTGTATACCTTTCTCTCTTCTTCCTCTTGTCTTCTTTTCCCCCTTTTTCCTCGTTTTTTTTTTTTTTTGTTACATTTTTTTTTTATATCTTCCCCATTCTTTTTGTTATCCAGCCTGCTAATCCAGTTCATTTGGCTCTATCGATCAGTTTCACCAGTTTACACCTTATTACCACTGGCCCTTGGTGAGATCTTTGCGACTGCACATCTGGAAGATTACACCTAGTAGGGTTGGCTATGTCTACAAAACCTGCTCTACCACAATGTCTGCTGTGATTGTCTTCCCATTAACCATTACTGTCACAGCCAAATAGAAAGGGAGGATTGTCCACTTTCCCAAAACATTGGTCCTCTCCAGTTGTGCAAATGGTCTTGATGAAGCTGTCAGCATCACTTCTATCTTGTCTCTTGTCATCATCATCATTACCACCACTAGCTACATCATCATCATCGACAGCAACATTAGCCAGTTCGCTGTGAATGCTGTTTGTTGTTCAGCAGACCACTGCAGTCCCAGTGATCTGGTTTCAATTCCCAGCTATGATGTTGTAACTAATACTTTGGTGGAAAAGCATTTATGTTCTACAAACCTCGTCATCATCATCATCATCATAATTATAATTATCACCATCCTTTGACTTGTATAACTACTCATCATGAAAGCTTCAAAAGTGTATCAGACGACCTATATGCCACATAGTACTTACATATTAGCTCTCACTCCTCCCTCTCACACATACACACACACACACACACACACACTCTCTCTCTCTCTCTCACTTCGTCTCTCTCTCTCTCTCTCCCCATTCACTTCAAACCCCATCAGAAATCAACTTTTCCCCTTTCATCTCTCCGGTGTTTGATGAAATAAATAAAAGACACGAGCCGAGCCCAGTGATGTGGGTTCAATTCAAACAAGTGGCCAACCGACCAGACCAAAAAAAACCTCCTTTACAAATTTTGTTACATTGTGCCAATGTCAAAAGTCAAAATGTGACCCAGAAAAAAAAAAGGAAAAAAAAAGGGAGGGGGTGAAGAACAGGTGTTTGTTGTTTTTTTTATTTATTTATTTTTCTTGAATAAATGAGAATATTATAGGGGAATACAATATTTGCAGTTAGCATCATAATTATCAATATCATTATAATTAATTATCATCGTCATCGTCATCATCATTGTCATCATCACTTTGTTTACAGCTATGTTTTTTCTCGCTTGAAGAAAATAACCAGGCACTGGTGTAGAATGCTTTATGACATCACAAATTTGTCTTAGAGAAACAATGGTGGTACAGTAACCTGAATTTCCTCCAAATGTTACTGGTCTTTTATTTGAAACAACCCCACACACCCTCCTCTCTTCGTCTCCTCTGTTTCCATTGTCAAAGAATGACCAGACAAAAATTTGATCTCATCACCAGCAAATGTTGTACAGTACTGGACTGATTATCTATTGACCTTGGGGCTGGAAGTGTACTGGATTTCTGGATTTTCTGATTCTCTGGAGACAGTCTAAATGTATACTTAACCTTTAGCATGCTTACGCACATCATGTCACCGTACGAGTTTTCTCCCCTGTATCTGCAGGCACATTGTGTCACATTGAAAGGGGAGAAAATTCTTACATTGACATGATGCACCTGCTGCATGCTAAAGGTTGAAATATAAAGTAAATTATGAAAAGTAAAGAGCTAAATTGTATTTAACAGATTCAAATTCTTAAAATACATTATATTATTCCATGTACACAGTATAATGTTTATAGGATGAAAATTAAATGAAGCAAAGTAAAGAACATGATTCTATTTAACAGAAACAGGTACAAATTAATACAGTTCTAATGCTGAGTAGGTTTAATTTTTATCAAAACACAAAAGTCAAGAATGGAACTATGTTTAACAAATCAACCGACTTCCAAAATGGTCTGTTAACTCCATACAGAGTACAGCATATTCCATGTTAATGCACATTAATCCTAGATTTCTGACAGCTGGATAAGAAGTCTGGTTCTGTACTAAAATACATTCTTTTCATATTTATAAACAAACACTAAAAAAGCTGAGTGAGTTGGTATTTTAAAAATGAAGGAAATCTCAAATGCTGGAGAACAGCTGTGAAAACAGAGTATCAGGTAAAATAGAGTCTAGAACAATAACCCCCATGGTCGACAGATGATGATTTAAAACCTGTTAATATATTGGAGAGGGGGTAGTTGTCCTAGGGAGGTAATTGTCCTAATACTGGTAAAATATACTTATAGATGGAAAAAAAAGGGAGGCAGAGCCAGTAAGAATTATAGTTTAGAGTTAGATTCTCTGTTGCAACTTGCTGGTCACTCTTTTCTATCTATAAGGGGTATTTTACCCATCCCTGTTTTCATAGCTCTTCTTCCTGCATTTGAGATTTCTTTCATTTCTAAAATATTCTTTTTATTGTTGTTATTTAACCCCAGGTTAACCTGATCCAGCAGAATTGTGATCAAAAGTGTTTTATTTATGACCATCCCAACTAATTTTTATTTAGATATATCTAGAAATACATTAAGTGTGTCTTTATTTCCCTTTTTTTTTTTAAGATGGGTGTAATTTGAGGGAAAATGGTTTCTAAATCTTGTATATAATCATCATCATCGTTTACTGTCCGTGCTGGGAGGGTGGAGAGTTTGACAGGAGCCATTAAGCTAGAGGACTGCACCAAGCTCCAATGTCTCCTTTGGCATGTTACAGTTGTTACAGTTGCATGTCCTCCCTAATGTCAACCACTTCATAGAGTGTACAAGGTGCTTTTTATGTGACTCTAGCACCAGTGAGGCCACCAAGGAACTCGCAAGACAAGAACCTCCACTGACCACCCTCCCCCATTGAGTGGGAATGCCAGATAATGAGAGGCTAAAGTATGATAAAGGGACAGAAACAAGTTTTTTTGATATAGAGGAGATAGATGGCTACTCCAGCTGAAAAGAACAGAAGATGGTCATAAAGAAGTATCAGTGTACCCTCAGGTTACAGAAAGGTGAAGTATAATATGTTGTTGCTGTTGTTTGTTCCTTCTTGATCCATGCCTGGATCATAAGGGTCAGTTTCCTTGGTGTATAGGTTCCCCACCTGAATGAGACACTGGTCCATCGCAGGTGAGCAGCTAGGAAAGTTGTGGTGAAAGAGTCAGCAGAAGTTCACCATTACTTTCTTATTTCTTTATTGTTCACAAGGGGACAGACAAAGGGATTAAGTCGATTACATCGACTGAAGTGTGTCACTGGTACTTAATTTATTGACCCTGAAAGGATGAAAGGCAAAGTCGACCACAGTGGAATTTCAACTCAGAACGTAAAGGCAGACGAAATACCGCTAAGCATTTTGTCCGGTGTCCTAACAATTCTGCTAGATCGCCGCCTTTACTTTCACCATTACTTTCTGCCAGAGCCATGTGGAGCTTAGGTGTTTCACTCATAAACACACACATCGCCCGGTCTGAAATTCGAACCCATGTTCCCTCGACCTCGAGTCTGCTACTGTAACCACTAGGCTATGTGCCTCCACAGAGTATAAGATATAGTGTAATAAATATTAGTTATCATACCTTGATACTGTGTGGACTGAGATTCTCATTGAGAGGCTCCTTGTTATTAAATAGAATGTGAACACCAACAGTATACAGATTAGTACCTGCAATCCTCTGTAGCTATTGTAATTGTTGAATATATAAACAAATTGGCTGCTTGTTTCTCAGAGATCGGTTAGATTGATGTAGACGTCTCTGATGAGAGTCCAATAAGGTTGTCCATAATCCCATTGCACTACCACATCTTGGGCAGGGCAGGGCAGTGTCTTCTACTATTGCTCCAGACTGACCAAAGCCTTGTGAATGGATTTGGTAGATGTAAACTGAAAGAAGCCTTACGTATATTTATGTGTATGTATGTGTTGTGTCTGTGTGTCCCCTTGTCTAGATATCACATGATGGTTGTAAATAAGCATCATCATCATCATACAAGCGAGAGTTGTTCATTTCCTGTCTTTCATGGAAAACGTGTCTTAAAGAAAATATTGCCTTACCTGGAAATGGGAGGGTTGATGACAGGAAGGGCATCCAGCTGTAGAAACTCTGCCATATAAGTCTGACCTCTATCCTTTGACCTGTCCAGCACAAGAGACCCTATTAGGAGCGCGTGCTTCACTGGGACAGCTTTCAGGATCAGTGAAGCACGTAAGCTAATCTAGTGCTATAAGGAGTTGCTCTTGTGGTGTTTGAAGAATAAGGAGTAGAGAGGTGTAATGTCTTAGGGAAAAGGGCTGGAACAGAATAGGTTCCTTGTTGTTAAGGGGCTACATGGCTATTAACATCATCACCATCATCATTTAACATCCGTGTCCATGCTGGAAGGCTGTACCAGACTTCAGTCTAGTTTGGCATGGTTTTCTACAGCTGGATGCCCTTCTTAACGCCAACCACTCTGGGTGCTTTTATGTGCCATTTGCATGACACTGGGGTGCGTATCTGCCACGACTGCGAGGGGGTGGGGTGGGGCGAGGCGGTGTAGATGGAATTGGATGATAAGATGTCAGAGTGAACTCTCAAGGTTCAAGGTACTTGGCTTCTCAATATTTAATTGCATCTCGTTCTGTTTATCAGTTCAAATCTCACTGAAGTCTATAAAACAAATACCAGTGATATACTGAGTGTTGATTAAATCTGCTGCATCTCCACAAGAAGCCTGACATGATTGTTCAATCTCCTAGAAATATCAGCTAAATTTCCCTCAAATCATATTGTGACTTATAGAAGGAAAGTGCACATAAGTTGAATTAAGTAATCCTTGATACCCTTAGACAGACAGAATAATCAAGTCTGAAACCCCTTTAACCATAAACCTGCATTATCAGTGTTGACCTGGAGCTAAACAGCAACAACAACAACTCTTACTCCCTTACTTAAACCCCTCACACCTTGTAGAGAAAGGGTTCTCAACTATTTTTTGCCTGTGGACCCCTTTGATTGCTATTTTATGCTAGTTTTACAGCTACTTTGTTCAAATTTTCCATTTTTTTTCACATGTTCATTTGTGTAGGTTTGACTGGAAATGTTAAATTATATCGTGGCACTCCGTCGGTTACAACGACGAGGGTTCCAGTTGATCCAATCAATGGAACAGCTTGCTTGTGAAATTGATGTGCAAGTGGCTGAGCACTCCACAGACATGTGTACCATTAACGTAGTTCTCAGAGATTCAGTGTGACAAGGCTGGCCCCTTTGAAATACAAGTACAACAGAAAGAGGAAGATAGAATGAGAGAAAGTTGTGGTGAAAGAGTACAGCAGTGTTTGCCACCACCTCCTGCCAGCGCCACATGGAGGTTTAGGTGTTTTCACTCAATAAACACTCACAACGCCCAGTCATAGAATTGAAACCGCGATCCTACGACAGCGAGTCCGCTGCTCTAACCACTGGGCCATTGCACCTCCACTTAAATTATATAAACATTAGAGAAAGAAACCAAACTGTTTCCTGCAACACATAAATACATCTAGCACAAAATCTTTTCACGGACCCTTAAAATAATATTGTGGATCCTCAGTTTACTATTTTGCTTGCATGGGCCCCATTTGAGAACCACGATTGTAAAGCAAACACCATCAGTGACTCTTCTCCCCTGTTTTTGACTAAGGGCTGTCTTTTCTGCTTTTCTTGAATTGGATCCCTACTTTTTCAGCTCTGTCTCAGTATCCTGCCTTCAGCTATTTTTAGATCATCCTTTGTTCCACCTCTCTTGTGGGTTTCAGGTCAGACCAGGGCCTGACATGTAATGCAAGATGTTGCTTCCCTTGAGGGATGACCTATCCATCCCCACTTGTGCTTCAGGACCTGTTCTTCCTTTCATCATCTCATTTCCTCAATTCCCTGAAAGAAGGCCTTTTCTCCCCAGTCTTGTTGGTTTTGTTTTGTCATTAATGCTTCTGTAACTTTGTGGGTTTTTTCTGCATAGAAGTGTTGGTCCTATGCAAACCTATTTTTACCTCTGGGCAGACGTGGTCCATATAAGTCTGGCCGAAGTCCTTTGACTTGTCCTGTATGGGAAGCCCTACCAGGAACTTGTGCTCTGCTGGTATACCGCTCAGGATCACTGAACCACACAGGTCCCCACACCATAAAAAGTATTGGACCGTGGGATGGTATACAACAATGACCACCTCTAAAAAAAGTATTTGAAATAGGCAATTTTTTTTTAATTGCAATTGTTGCTGCTGTCTGAGTAAACAACAAACATCATCATCATCATCCTTGTTTAGCATCAGCTTTCCATGCTAGCATGGGTTGGACGATTTGACTGAGGACTGGCAAACCAGATGGCTGCACCAGGCTCCAATCTGATCTGGCAGCGTTTCTACAGCTAGATGCCCTTCCTAACACCAACCACTCCGAGAGTGTAGTGGGTGCTTTTATGTGCCACCGACACGAGGACCAGTCAGGCAGTACTGGCAACGGCCACGCTCAAATGGTGTTTTTTACGTGTCACCTGCACAGGAGCCAGTCCAGCAGCACTGGTAATGACCTCGCCTGAATGCTTTTTCACATGCCACCGGCACAAGTGTCAGTAAGGTGACACTGGTAACGATCATGCTCAAATGGTGCTTTTTATGTGCCACTTGGGAAACTCCTATTCACCCCATTCATTAACAACATCCATATGACACTGTAGGAACCTGACAGGATCCAATGGGCTCAAGGACTATATTGTGCTCTAGCATCTGCTTTGATATGGCTTCCATGGCTGGATACTCTTTCTAATGCCCAATGCTTTACCACTGTAGTGGGTGGGGTTTTTTGTGTGCCACCAGAACAAGGGAGGATGCCATGCAGCTTGCAAGACTATGAACCTTAAGTGGAATTGGCCCTACACAAACCAACACCGGTTGTCAAGGGTTGGTGGAGGAGATATATATACTCAAATACACACATATATACAATTATTTATGACAGGCTTCCTCCTGTCTAAGAAATTCACTCATAATAAATTGATCCAGGGCTATAATAGAAGACACTTGCCCAAGGTACCACACGGTGGAACTGAACCTGAAAGCTCATGGTTGCAAAGTAAGCTTCTCAAACACACAACCATGCTTTCTTTCTCTCTCTCTCTCTCTCTCTCTCTCTCTCTCTCTATATATATATATATATATATATATATATATTATATATATTTGGAAGAGTTTCTCCTCTTCTCTCACTATTCTATCCCATTACTCTGTCACTCTCTCTCCCTTGCTCACATGGCTTCCACGTGACCATCAGCCATCTATCTTTTTTCTGTCTCTCCGTTGTAGCTGGAACAGGGAAGACGTGTTCTTGTTTGTCTCCTGCCCTAGTTTGATTTATGCGTTTGCCACCACAACCTCATTTAGGCTTATAAGCCCTTCCTGTTTGTTTTCACTGTCTTGTTTGTGTTATTTATTTTGACCCTCTGTGAAATCCCAAATTTCATTTAATTTGCTTTGCGGGAGCAACTGTTTTGTCAAAAGCGTATATTGTTGTTAAATGCTCAAAATATGAGACTAGAAAAACGGCCAATAACTGACGAAGGGTCGTTCTTTAGGTTGTTTGTTTTGTTTTCCATTTGTGTCTTTCGTTGTTTGAAAGAATAGTTCATGTTCCATGTACTCGTGCTTCGTATTTTTTGTTGTACACATTTTGTGACGTCCTCTGCCCACATACACACACACACATATATATATATATATATATATACATATAGATATATGTATGTATATATGCATATATTTATATACATATATATATCATTTATATTATATATATGCATATTTATACACATACACATATATGCATACACACACACATGCATATATAGGTGTACAGGATGTCACCAACAGTAAACAACATGAAATACGGAAACAAATGAGTTCAATACACAAACAAATGGAAAACAGTTGTCGGCTGTCCATTTACTCCTCATTTCAAGCATTGAACAACAATATGAGTATTTGAAGACAGTTGCTCCCATAAGTACCAAAATAAAATTTGGGATTTATGGAGTGTCAAAGTTGGGAACAAAAACAGGACAGTGGAGATATACAAAGAAACCAAACAAAAACAAACATGGATACTTACAAGGTGAGCAGAAGTGTACGTACACCACTCTATATATAAATCCAAAAAATGGAACAAGAACGCAACAGACAACGATAAAACAACCAGACAGATAGACGATACAAGGACAGACAGGAAAAAAACAAGGATGGGTCATTCGCAGCCTTCTCTCATCAATCAAGTTTCCAGATCATCCTTATATATATATATAAAGTTAATCATCCTATCCTGTCCACCTAGTTATATGCTAACTATACCAGTTTTACTACAATACACATGATTTAACCAGATCTACAAACATTGTGCAGTCGTCGTCATCACCACCACCATCATCATCATCATCATCACTACCATCATCATCACCATCATCATCATTAACACAGCAATGAATTATAGGTGATAGGAACAGATCATGCAATTGAATACATTACTATTTTTTAGTCCTTCCCACCATCAAGTTATTGGTGTCAACTACTGCTACAGAGTCAATACATACCAGTAAAATGCTAGGATCAATGCCATTTATTAAATTGAAAATTACTGATTTGGTGCCTGAATTAAAAATAATAAAAATTAATTACTATTCCTGAAAAGGTGGTGAGCTGACAGGACTGACAACACACCAAACAAACCGCCTAGTGACATTTTGTTCATTCTTATGTTCCAAGTTCAAATTCCACCGAGGTCAACTTTGTCTTTCATCCTTTCAGGGTTGATTAAATATGTATCATTTGAGCACTGGGGTCAATGTAATCAACATGCTTCCACAAAACTTCCAAGATCAAAGATATTATTACTGAAGCACTGAATTCCTAGAACAGAGAATTTAAAATTACTTAATAGTATTCGGCTGTGTTTGCTTTTTCTCTTTTTTAAAGAAGCATAAAACACAAATGGTACCAGTCATTCACTTGTGGCAAGTCAATGAACCATGCTTACGGTACACTCTTGTAGAAATATGTCAAGATAATTCTTGTTAGAGAAACACATATGGTAATGTATCAGTAGAATGACAGCAAAATGGCAGTAGAAAGTGCAGAATGACAACAGAGGATCAGCAGAGACAATGGCAGTAGAGAATCAGTAGAATAACGGCAGCGACTGTATAGGGATAGCAGTATAGGATCAGTAGAATGGTAGCAGAGACAGTACAGGGAAAGTAGAATAACAGTAGATAATCAGTAGAATGGCAGCAGAGGATTGGTAGAACAACAACAGACTGTACAGGGACAGTGGAATAACAGTAGAGAATCAGTAGAATAGAAGTAGAGAAGTGCAGAGGGACAGTAGAGACTAATGTGGTAGTAAAATGGCAGAAGAGGATCTGTAGAATAACAGTAGAACAGCAGTAGAATGACACCGGAGACAGTACAGGGACAGAGCAATAGATCAGCAGAGACTGTACAGGACAGTAGAATAGCAGTAGAGAATCACTAGGATGACAACAGAGACTGTAGAATGGCAGCAGAGGATCAGTAGAATAACAGCAAAGACTGTAGAGGGACAGTAGAATGACAGCAGAGACTACAGAAAGTTGGCGGGATATAGCTGGAAACTAAACAGACTGTAGATTGAAAGCAGGGGCTCCAGTGTGAAAGTGGAATGGCAGCAGAAGGGAGGGTTAAAAATGCAGTGTAACAGTAGAATAGGAGCAGCAAAGACTGCAACAGGAGAGCAGAATGGCAGCATGTGCTAAGAAGGCAATAGAATATCAGCAGAGACAAAAGAGGTGGTGGGCAACAGAGACTGGAAATCCTCCTAAATTGCAGAGAGTCTGCACAGAGATAGAAAACTGTAGGCAAGGACTGCAGGATGAGAGTTGAAAAACAGCAGGTACAGTAGAGAGCATCCAGTAAAATGGATGCAGAGAAGTAGAAGGATAGCGGATTAGCAGAAAAAAAAATATATATACAGGGACAGTTGAATGGTTGCAGAGGGGCAGCAAAATGCTATTTGAGACTGTAGAGGAATAGCAGAATGACAACAGGTGGTGAGTGCCAGTGGAATGGCAACAGAGACCGAATAGTGACAATAGAATAACAGAAGAGATAGTTAAAATCATAGGAAAACTGTGGCAGACACTGTTGAAGACAATAGTGGAATGGTAAGAGAGAATAGTGAGATAGTATAATGGTTGCAGAGTGACGACGGAATGGCTGTGGTCTGATAGAGTAACACTGTCACGGATGTTATATATTACTTTCCCATTAGAAATATTATGAGACAGGCTTTACCTTTGATGTTATGGAATAAATAAATATATAAACTTGCTTCCCATCCATGTGGTCTTCGGTTCAACACTATAGGCAAATGTCTTCTCCTCTAGCCCCGGGAGCACCAAAGTCTTGTGAGTGGATCTGGTACACGGAAACTGAAAGAAGTCTATCACGCCCGCGCCTGTGTGCGTTTGTTTGTTTGTTTTCCAATACCGTTTGAAAACCTGCATTGGTTTATTTACATCCTCTCAACTTACTGATCTGGTAAGTGGCCGACGCCACACTTTTTATGTACCACACTTTAAAAAAAAAGAAGTACTGTGATCGATTCGTTTGACTGAACACTTCAAGGCGGTGCTCCAGCATGGCCACAGTCCTACGACTGAAACAAGTAAAAGATTGAATGATAAAGAAACTGAAGCCTGTTAGAATTAGTCATCCACGAAGAATGAAGTGTTGCAGTATTGAGTTATCTCCCTTGACACACTGATTTCATATCCTAACTCAGTCAACTTTGCCTTACATAAAAGTTTTATGAAACTTCAGGCCATGGGCCAAAATTTGAAACCATTATCGTTGTTGTTGTTGTTGATGATTTATAGGATCATTAGCACCGTTGACAAAGTGCCTTGTGGAAATTTCTTCTTAAGATCAGCTTTCATTGCTTTAGCTTATTATCTTGCTCTTCCAGTTTCCTTTCATTTGCATCTCCTAGCATTTCATTACTCATCTATCATCAGCCATATACGTTACACATACGCACCAACACAGTTTTTACTCCCAGTTTTTCTCTCCATTAACGCCATGACGTTTATCAAACTAGCATTTCACATCTACACAATCGTAGATATATTTTTCTCCAACCTTTGCGCGTCCTCTGCATTCACTGCCTACGTCGATTTGTCTTAACAACATCAGTTTGTACACAAGCATTGTACAATCTAACCTTTGCTTGGAAAGAGACTCCCCTTGTTGTCAGCAGAGATAATAGCAACTTGAACTTTATACACCTCACTTTAACGACTATTCTCTCCGAACATCCTCGTCTAAGAAACAGAAATTAGCAACTGCATCTAAAGAGCCTTTAATCATGTATAGCATGATGTCTAAATTATCGAGTTGTGTGTATGTGTGATGCAATAGAAACCTCTGATTGAGCATGTCAATTCAAGTTTCATGTCTTGAAAAGAGATTCTGCAGGTTTATATGTTTTTAATCGGCATAAAACTCACAAACATAACATCATTTATAGACAAAATGAGAAAAAGCAGAGAAAGAAATAAGGGCAATAACTCTTAGTAGACAAAAATAAGTTATGCCCCTTAGTCTGCATATTGAGAAGAGCCGCATTACAAAGTTTAAATAATAAAACTTGCATGTGCGCACAAATACATGATTTACCGTATATACACGTGTCAAAGTTGAAATTTTTAGACAATTCTTTAAGGTCAAATTTATGGGGTCGACTATTACACGGATACTACTTTTGAGGGGCTGAAATTCAAGCTAGTATCCGAAGTACCGTATCAGCAGCGAAACCCAACTGATGACGACAATGATAATGATGATAATGATGATACAATCCATTAAAAGATGAAATTGCATGAAGTGGGTAATGAAGGAAGTAATTGTCATCTGGGTAGTTGTAGGAACACTGGGATCATTAACAACCAAGTTTGAGAAGTGTGTTGGAGACCTTGGGATAGACATCAGGTAGTATATGCTCAGAAAACCGCTCTCTTGAGGACAGGAAGAATTTTGAGATTGTTGTTTTTGGATGTCAAGTATCGTGGAAAGAAACTCTGTTTCTGTTCGCTCTTGAAAAGTTAATTAGTGTAAGTGAAATCGAGATTTCAGAAGTGAAAAAGAAATATGCTTGCAGCATATCCTGTGCATACATTTTGGTCATTGTGATGTGGCACCCATCAACGCATGTGCAGTGCTCGCTATTAAATGGTGTTTTATTATAAGCACCGAGCATTCCATTATAAGTACCAAGCATTCTACCCACAGAACAGGCTACAGTAAAGTAGCCACAGAGTTTTGTAACAGTGTTATTTCTACGTGCAGAATAATACGGTGCCTGTTGTTCGTGAAATACTAGGGTCGAATTTTATACAGAGCCTATGGAAAATTCCCAATTTTTGGGGCAAAACTAGAGGGTATATACAGTATAGGTATATATATATATATATATATATATATTATATATATATATATAGTTGAAATTTACAGTTAAACCAGAGACGAAGACAGGCGTATGAACAACAAACAGGTGTATTAGTTTGACACTTGGGAAAGTGACAAATTTTTTTACGTTTTGAGCCTACACTCTTCAATAGAAAGGAATATGAGAAAATATACAGAGAGAGAATAAAATACTTGTGGAATTAGCAGTCAAGCATGGCAAATGATTGAAGGGCAACCAGATCGTATCATCTCAAGTGTAACTGCCTGAAATGGTCGTGACTTCTGGAATTTGACTGAGGAAAGAAAGCCACAATTGACCTGACTTTTTTTGCCTGTCCTTCTAATTGATATTTCTCTTGTCCGCCTTTGTATCATCTGTCCAAATGTTTTAATGTCCTCTATTGTGTTTACATATATATATATATATATATATATAAAATAATAGTTATCGCCATACTAATATGGCATTC
>NC_043006.1:65798149-65800649 GCF_006345805.1 Octopus sinensis
AATTTCCTGTATCAGAAGTCGATGAACAATTTCAAAAAGTTAAAAAACGTCACTCCCAACTGAAGAAATCTAACACCACTTTTGACCCAAATCATGCATAATTTCAGTGGGTGGGGGTGTCATGCCTACTGAAAATTTTACCAAACTTGGTCTGCTGACTTAATGCCATGCAGAAGCAGTATATCTCAAATTTCAGCTTTCATGTTTGAGTAGTTTAGGAGTTATAGAGTTTTTAATTTGTTACAATTCAGGCCCTACTTTAGGAAATATCTTCTACCTCTCCTTTTTATTTCTGTGATGCTAAAAATTCTGCCAATATTAATTGTTTTTCAGAATATTAGGCTTATCCAACTAGAGTATCTAAAATAATGTCTCATAAGAGAAGTGCCTATGTCACAGAATCTTGTGCAATTTTAAGACTCACATAGAAAAAGAAGACTTGTTCCTCTAGAAGACATTCTTTGGAAACAACTGCAGGACACCAATGAAACTTCAAATTGTTGGTTGCTACCTGTTTCTTGGAGGTACCATCAAAGGAAAGGAAAGAAACAATAAAAGAAATTCCAAAAGAAGTAACTTTTATATGGCAAAAGAAATTAAATTTCCCATATTTATGAATTTAAAATATACAAGCAAAAGTAGAAAAAGTGCTGAATACCAATGATAAATGTGTAAAACGAGGAAAATATGATTCACTGAAAGGAATTTTTGATATCACAACGGAAAACGGTGAATGGCTGTGCAGTGAGGCTTGAAGGTTAAATTATCTTCAAATGAAAGCAAGGGACAGGTTGAGTATGGAACTGGAAAAGCAGTCAGTTCCAAAACTAGCCATCCATCCAAAAGAAGAAAAGTGTCCTTAATGCCAAAGTGTCCTTTAAATTCATCCAAAAGAAGAAAAGTGTCCTTAATGCCAACTTCAACCAGAGCTACTCCAATGTCATCATCAACGTCTGAAGCAGAGACTGAAAGTGAATCTGAAAAATCAGATGAAGAATCCACACAAACAAGGAGGAAGTATAGCAAAACTGGAACTGCAACCAAGTTAGTAATATCTTCCAAGCTATCAATCTAAAAAGCAGCAACAGTTTGTTGACAGTGATATCAAGATGGAATCAATGCCAAGACTCCTTCCCAAACCAGTATTTATAGACCAACTATCAAAGCTGTTAAAATAAAAAAAGAAAATGAAGAAAACGCTACATTTAGAAAACTGATCATTGCATTTTGATGGTAAATGTATTGATGACCAAGAATACCAAGTGCTGGTTTTAAAGAATGAACAGTCAGGTGGTATTGGCAACAGCCACAACAATGATTTCATTTGACTCAACAGGTTTTCTCAAGCACAGCATATTGCCTGACAATTGAAGGATATGTTTAAATAGGCCGGTTATATGACTCTGGCCTGGGCCACACCTATAGTCTCACTTGGCTTGCTGTGTCTTCTCAAGCACAGCATATCTCCAAAGGTCTTGGTCATTTGTCATTGCCCTTGAGAAGTCCAACATTTGAAAGTCATGCTTCACCATCTCATCCCAGGTGTTTCTGGGCCTACCCCTTCCACTGGTTTCCTCCACTGTTAAGGTGTTGCACTTCTTCACAGAGCTGTCCTCATCCATACATAACACATGACCATACCAGCACAGTCATCTCTCTTGCACACCACATCAGATGCTTCTTATGTCCAACTTTTCCCTCAGGGCACTTACACTCTGTTGTGTATGCACACTGGCATTACACATCCAAAAGGATCATATAGCATTTTTGATGTAAGAGTCTTATTAAATTTGTTAACAACCTTTACATCAAATCAACTGTAACGCGGCCTCACAAATAAATAATAAGCCAGTATTTGCGATAAGTGTTGAGTACAACCTTGACTGACGGAACTTGAGTTTATTTCTATTAATGAAGAACAAATAAAATATGAATATAGAAATAATCAGTCACCAGTTCAAAGGAAAAGAGAAAAGGTTTTATTTGCCACACCCGCTTTTTATAAAACATGTAAAAGGAAGATATTTCTTTACAAATTTTATTTTGCTTGAATAAGAATTTGGCTCATAATCCAACAAAATTTTGAATGCAACAAAATATTCTATTCAAATAGTTATTTATACACATATGTAACATGTACATAGACACACACACACATATACATACGTACAAATGTACATACATATATTCACGCATACATACATACATACATACATGTGTGTGTGGGTGGGTGGGTGTATATATATATATATATATATATATATATATAAAACTATAAATTAGGGTACCTGAGAGATACCACCATGCTGAAATAGCAGTCAAAACCCTGACCCTAAGGCCACATTAAATGTTCATATAGCACTAGGAGAGTAGACAGGCAAAATAAACTAGCAAAAAAGATTTTTCTGGATAATTCAAGATCCTGGATTTCTGACTTTGCATAAGAGAAGCTCTGCCTTCTTCAGTTGAATATACCAGATAGCACATAAATACAGATATA
>NC_043006.1:65803149-65923149 GCF_006345805.1 Octopus sinensis
TATCTATATATATATATATATGTATGTATGTATGTATGCATATATTTATATGATCAAAATAAGCAACAGGGTATCAAGTAGTGATGCACTACAACTATTTCAAGCAGCTCCGTTTAATTGAACAATGCAATCATTACATCAATTTAAATGCAGTTCCATCTGTAGTGAGTGCGCGATTTGAATATAGAGGCACCTACCTTCTCTTCTTAGTGATGGAGACCCTCCAGTGATGACTAGTCCTTCCTCACAGCCCCGACCCGAACACTAACGATAGCAGCTGCTAGCCCAAACCCTTAGCGACGTCCTCACATGTCTTGTCACCTGCACGACCCACGTTGGAAAGGGCACAATTTCTGCTCCCTGCGCACGCCTGACAGCTGACCCCTTCCACTTGCTCCAGCTTCCGGTCAACGCACCCGGCTGCTGACGTCATCCCACACGCCACCCTGATCTTAAAGATCACAATCTCTCCGCTCCATGTTGTAGTCCACCATCCAACCGGGAGAGCGCCTTGCTCGTCGAGATCTTCTCAAGCTGGGCTCCTCGTTCTCCCCCTCTCCAAAATCATCGTCCGTCTTCAGCTGCACAAATACACACACACACACACACACACTCACATATGCAATTCCAGTGACAGAGTTCTTGTTTCTTTATTAGAAAACAGTTGCCTCTTGCTAGGAATTTGCTGAAGCAAGTTTTCTACAGCAGGATGCTTTTCCTGTCACCAACCATCACCTGTTTCCAAGCCAGTTAACATTTCCGCAATGGCCAGACATATTTCTCACTGGACGATTGGGAATAAACAACCTCCCCTGTATGACAATGAGGCTCATTTTCAACCTTCCCATGATGCATAAATAAGGATATACATAAAAGCACATACACACAGAATGTTCAGGCTAAATTTTATGATTTTTACATCTCCTTTTTTCAGGAATAGCTCAACGTATTGGTGAAAAGTGAAAATGGTGTTGGAGAGTAAAAGTTTTGGAGATGTAAGTTGTAGTTGAGAGAAAATTAACTGTCATGGAAGACTAGAAGCCATCTGAATATTGGAAAAGAGTTACCTGTATAATGATGATTCATGCCAGGTGTCAAAATGCCAGCATCATGATTGCTGCTCAGTGTTCTGTGAATACTGTAAAGGCTATGATGTGCCACGTATTATGAAAACCAAGTTCCCCCTAAATTGTGATGGTCTTTGGGTGTGTCTCCAATGAATATGATGTTATGCCACTCCACATCTTTAAACAGGGCCTTAGGCTCAATTCAGACAGCTACACGAAGCTACTGGGGACTGTGGTCAATCCTTGGCTGGAAAGGGTTACTGCTGGAAGGCCATATGTGTAGCAGCAGGATTTACCCACCTTGCCATACCTCTGGAAAGAGAAGTGGATGTTAGAAAATTTCTACAACTTTGCTATCCCTAATTTCTGGCCTCCTAATCCCCCTGATTGTAATCCCATGGATTACTGTGGGTGGGGTGCAGTTGAGAAAGACACCAACCACTCTGGCTGCAACACCAAGGCCGAACCTGTGACCAAGATCAAGGAGGTGTTTGAAGATCTTCCAAGGGACACATTGAGGAATGCATGTACCAGGTTCTGGAGCTGTTTTGAGGCCAGGGTGGAAGCTGAGGGCAGCTAATTTGAGTAAACTGTTATCTCCCTGCCATGATCTGGTTGATAAATTTTTGATTTTTGGATATACTTTTATTTTTGGATGGTTTACTGTTTTCCTTTCCTTGAATGCAAACTGTCAAATTCAGCCCCCGAACACCTTGTATACATACTGGTTAACACTGTAAAGTGTTTGGCATTAAGAAGAACGTCCAGTTGTAGAAACCCTGCCAAAGCAGAGACTAGAGCATCATGCAGGCCTTGGGCCCATCAAATCCTGTTAAACTATCCATCCCATGCCAGCATAAAACATGGATGTTAACTAATAATGATGATGATGAGGAGGAGGTGGAGGAGGAGGAGGTGGAGAATATAAGGTAAAAGGTAAAGTTAACTTTTTGAGACAAGCTGAATCATAAAGCCAGTTTCCTGGATCATGGTGTTATATATTTCATACCTGGATGGGATGCTGGTCCATTGTAAGATTACTGATTTTGGCCAGCTCAGTGGACTGGACCAATGTAAAATGAAGTGTTTTGCTCAAGAACAGAACACATCATCTGGTCGAGGAATTGAAACCACAATCTCATGATCATGAATCCAATACCCTAACCATCAAGCCACACACTTCTATGATGATGATATATCCAGGTTCAGTCCCACTCTATGGCACCTTGGGCAAGTGTCTTCTATTATAGCCAAGGCCAGCCAAAGCCTTGTGAATGGATTTGGTAGACAGAAATTGAAAGAAGCCCATCATATATCATCATCATCATCATCATCATTTAGCGTCCACTTTCCATGCTAGCATGGGTTGGACGGTTCAACTGGGGTCTGTGAAGCCAGAAGGCTGCATCAGGCTGAGTCTGATCTGGCAGTGTTTCTACGGCTGGATGCCCTTCCTAACGCCAACCACTCCGTGAGTGTAGTGGGTGCTTTTTACGTGCCACCCACACAGGTGCCAGATGGAGCTGGTAAACGGCCACGGATGGATGGTGCTTTTTACGTGCCACCGGCACGGGGGCCAGGCGAGGCTGGCAACGGCCACGAACGGATGGTGCTTTTACGTGCCACCGGCACTGCAATTTCCACAGCTGCAATTTCCATTGATGTTGATCGACTTCGATTTTGGTTCTGCTTTCTGATATCGGATTTGATTTGGTTTGATTTTGATTTTCACTTGCCTCAACGGGTCTTCACAAGTAGAGTTTTGTGTCCCAAGAAGGAAAGGTATGTAGGCCACAGGTTATGTTCTCACTAGTCTTGCCGGGTCTTCTCACGCACAGCATACTTCCATAGGTCTCGGTCTCTAGTCATTTCCTTGGTGAGATCTAAAGTTCGAAGGTCGTGCTTCACCACCTCGTCCCAGGTTTTCCTATATATATATATATATATATATATATCAGCTTTTTTTATTCCTTCTCTGTTTATTTTCTCATGTTCCTTTCTGTTGAAGAGCATAGGCTCGAAATGTAAAAGACTTTCTCACCTTCCCAAGCATTAAACTAATACACCTCTTTTGTTGTTTATACACTTGTCTTTGTCTTTTGTTTTTTGTAAATCCCAACTATATGTGTGTGTGTGTATTTGTGTGTCTGTATCTGTCCCCCCACCATCGCTTGGCAACCAATGTTGGAGTGTTTACATCCCTGTAACTTAGCGGTTCAGCTAAAGAAAATGATAGAATAAGTACTAAGCTTACAAAGAATAAGTCCTGGGGTCCATTTGTTTGACTAAAGGTGGTGCTCCTGCATGGCCACAGTGAAATGACTGAAATAAATATAAGAACAAAAGAACAAAAGAATACCTATATCTTCAATCTCGTATTTGTTTCAGTCATTTGACTGCGGCCATGCTGGAGCATTGCCTTGAAGAATTTTTAGTTGATTGAATTGAGCTTGGTACTTATTTTATCGGTTTCTTTTGTCAAACTGCTAAGTTACAAGAATGTAAACTCACCAATACAAGTTATAAAGCAGTGGTGGTGATGGTAGTGGTGGGGACAAAGAACGTTACAACATACACACACGCATGCATGCACATATGCATATACATACACACGAAACACATACAAATACACAGACACACAGATACATACAAGCACGCATAAATACATACACAAACACACACACACACACATGTAGATAAGACATACATACGCATACAAACATATATATACACACACTACATCACACACACATATACATGCAGATACAAACATATATACATACAAAGACACACACACACACAACACACACACACACATAGCAAGCTTCTTTCTGTTTCCCTCTACCAAATTCCTTTACAAGACTTGGTCTGCCTGGAGCTATATAGTAGAAAACATTTGCTCAAGGTGCCACACAGTGGGACTGAACCCAGAACCATGTGGTTGGGAAACACACTTCTTACCTCACAGCCGTGCCCTCAATAGGCTTCTTTCAGTTTTCCTCAACAAAACTCACTCACAAGGCTTTGGTTGGCCAGGGTCTATAATAGAAGATGTTTACATAAGCTGCCTCACAGAGAAATTGAACCCAAGACCCCATGGTTCTAACCTACACAGCCAAACCAAGACTGAGAACAGTTGATAAACGGCACTCTGTCGGTTACGATGACGAGGGTCCCACTTGATCCGATCAACAGAACAGCCTGCTTGTGAAATTAACGTGCAAGTGGCTGAGTATTCCACAGACATGTATACCCTTAATGTAGTTCTCAGAGAGATTAAGCGTGACACAGAATGTGACAAGGCTGGCCCTTTGAAATACAGGTACAACAGGAACAGGAAGAAAGAGTGAGAGAAAGTGTTTCTGCTCAATAAACATTCACAACGCCTGTATGGGAATCGAAACCGCAAACCTATGACCACAAGTCTGTTGCACTAACCACTAAGCCATTGTGCCTCCACAGCTGATAATACACAACAACCCAACATACACATTTTCAGGGTTTATTTTCTTATAAAGCATATTTATATAGAATAGAGATTAATAATGAAGTTCTGACATTTCCTTGTGTTTTTCCTTCATGAAAATGGGTGGGGAACATCGTTTCTGTCACGATTTACAATGGATCCAGAATGCAATGTTGAGTTGGTTGACAAAAAGTTTGTATGTGTATATGATGTATGTGTGTGCATGTGTGTGCGTGTGTGTGTGTGTGTGTGTATAAGTGTGTGTATATGTGTGTTTGTATGTGTATATGTCTATCTGCATGTGTGTGTGTATGTGTATCTGCATGTGTGTGTGTGTGTATCTGCATGTGTGTGTGGTGTGTGTGTATGTGTGTGTCTGTGTGTGTGTATGTGTATATATCTATCTGCATGTGTGTATGTGTGTGTGTATCTGCATGTGTGTGTGTATGTGTGTGTGTATGTGTGTGTATGTGTGTGTCTGTGTGTTTGTATGTGTATATGTCTATGTGTGTGTGTGAATGTTTGTGTGGTGTGTGTGTGCATGTATGTGTGTGTGTAAGCATGTGTGTTTGTATATGTTTATGTCAGTATCTGCATGTGTGTGTGAGTGTGTATGTGTGTGCAGTGTGTGTGTTTGAATGTGTATATATATGTCTGTATCTGCATGTGTATGTGTGTGTATGTGTATGTGGTATGTGTATGTGTATTTGCATGTGTATATATGTCTGTATCTGCATGTGTGTGTGGTGTATGTGTGTGTTTGTATGTATATATATATATGTCTGTATTTGCATGTGTGTGTGTGTGATATGTGTGTGTGAGCATGTATGTGTCTGTGAGCATGTGTGTTTGTATGTTTATATGTCTGTATCTGCATGTGTGTGTGCAAATGTGTATGTGTGTGTGGTGTGTATGTGTATGTGTATGTGGTATGTGTATGTGTATGTGTATGTGTATGTGTATGTGTATGTGTATGTGTATGTGTATTTGCATGTGTGTGTGTGTGTGTGTATCTGCATGTGTGTGTGTATGGTGTGTGTGTATGTGTGTGTATGTGTGTGTCTGTGTGTTTGTATGTGTATATGTCTATGTGTGTGTGTGAATGTTTGTGTGGTGTGTGTGTGTGTGTGCATGTATGTGTGTGTGTAAGCATGTGTGTTTGTATATGTTTATGTCAGTATCTGCATGTGTGTGTGAGTGTGTATGTGTGTGCAGTGTGTGTGTTTGAATGTGTATATATATGTCTGTATCTGCATGTGTATGTGTGTGTATGTGTATGTGGTATGTGTATGTGTATTTGCATGTGTATATATGTCTGTATCTGCATGTGTGTGTGGTGTATGTGTGTGTTTGTATGTATATATATATATGTCTGTATTTGCATGTGTGTGTGTGTGATATGTGTGTGTGAGCATGTATGTGTCTGTGAGCATGTGTGTTTGTATGTTTATATGTCTGTATCTGCATGTGTGTGTGCAAATGTGTATGTGTGTGTGGTGTGTATGTGTATATATGTCTGTATCTGCACATGTATGTGTGTGTGTATATATGTATGTGGTGCGTGTGTGTGCATTTGTATGTGTATATGTCTGTATCTGCATATGTGTGTATGTGTGCATATGTGCATACATATGTGCATGTGCATGCATGTGTGCACATGTGTAAATATATTTGAAACCAAACTCACTGCTGTATTTTCAGGTAAGAATTTCTGAAAATGCTCAATAATTTTGTATGGCCATATCAGAATGCTAATTAATATAAACAGCTAAATCAGAATGTAATTAATGTAAACAATAAGACTTAAAAAGAAAACAAATAATGAAATATATTTATTAAAAATATGATTTTATTTTATTATACATTTATTTTCACTTATACTTTCTAATTTTAGCCCAAGGTCAGAATTTTGATGGAGGTGGTGGTGGTGGGGGGACAGTTGATGAAAGGATGAACGGCAAAGTCTACCTTGGCAGCATTTGAACTCAGAATGTAAATAGCCAGAAGAAATGCAGTTGAGTCTTTTGTTGTGGCACCTGTGCTGGCACTACATGATGGCACCTGTGCTAACACCACATAAAAGGCACCAATATTGGCGTCACGTAAAAGGCACCACAAAAGAGCACCTGTGTTGGTGCCATGTTAAAGACACCCAGGTACACTGTGTAAGGTGGTTGGTGTTAGGAAGGGCATCCGGCTCTAAAACCCATACCGTAACAGATGACTCGACCCTAGTCTAGCTCTCTGGCTTGCCAACTCCCATCTAACCACCCAACACATACCAGCATGGAAAACGGACATTGAATGATGATGACGACAACGACGACGACGACGACGATGATGATAATGATGTGTTAATGCTTCTGCCAGCTTCTTGACTCACTGAGACTAATTAAACTGACTTAATTACCATTTATTTTAATTTATATAAACTTGTGGTTTATATTTCGTTTTATTTTATCTTATAGTTTAAACACACACATACATACACACACACTTTGTTCTTTAATCAGCAGAAAAGTTGTAATTGTTTGGTAAGTGCCATGCCTGGAACTCTTAAGCAACTCTCATAAATCATCCGTCCCCCACTCCTCAAAAGCAATGAATGCATTTATGTATTCAGTTCTGTTTCTCCTGCTTGTTCCACATACATATATGTGTGTGTGTTTGCGTTTATATATATATATATATATACCGGAGTAAACACATAAATGTGAAACAAGGTGGAAAAAAGAGTACTCAAATACCAGTGGTAGAGTAATATGCTTTATTTTAAGCAGCAGAAAATTCAACAAAATCTGTTACTCTGAGTTTCTCGTTGCCGTTCATCAGACAGTTTTTATGTGCCAGTTACGTGACACACACACATATATGTTTGTATGTGTGTATATATATATATATATATACAGGAGTGGCTGTGTGGTAAGTAGCAAAAACTGTCTGATGAACGGCAACGAGAAACTCAGAGTAACAGATTTTGTTGAATTTTCTGCTGCTTAAAATAAAGTATATATATATATATATATATATAACTTTTACTCTTTTACTCGTTTCAGTCATTTGACTGTGGGCATGCAAATCAACTCCAGGACTTATTCTTTGTAAGCCTAGTACTTATTCTATTGGTTTCTTTTGTCGAACCACTAAGTTATGGGGACGTAAACACACCAGCATCGGTTGTCAAGTGATGTTTGGGGGACAAACACAGACACACAAACACACACACATATATATACATATACATATATACAACAGGCTTCTTTCAGTTTCTGTTCACCGAATCCACTCACAAGGCCTTGGTCGGCCCAAGGCTATAATAGAAGACACTTGCCCAAGGTGCCATACAGTGTGGCTGAACCTGGAACCATGTGGTTGGTAAGCAAGCTACTTACCACACAGCCACTCCTGTATATATATATATATATATATATACACACACATACAAACATATATGTGTGTGTGTGTGTGTCACGTAACTGGCACATAAAAAGCACCTTTCAAATGTAGGGCGATATACTGTGCTGAGAAGATCTGTCAAGCCAGGAAAATCATAGTCGTGGCCAAAGCCAGTGCTGTCTGACTGGCACCTGTGCTGGACGTCATGGAGGCAGTGACAAGTGACCAAGACCTTTGGTGATATGCTGTGCTTGTGTAGACTTGTCAAGCCAAGTGAGACCGTAGTCTTGGCTGATGCCGGTGTCAGGTCAATGGCACCCATGCTGGTGACAAATAAAATCATCTACTTCACTCTTGAAGTGGTTGGCGTTAGGAAGGGCATCCTGCTGTAGAAGCCTTGCCAAATCAGATTGGAACCTGATGCAGCTCCTCAAATAACTAGTTTTCAGTCAAACCGTCCAACTCATGCCAGCATGGAAAATGGACATTAATCGATGATGATGATATATATATATAATTTTAAGATCAACTTTTCTATGCTTGCATAGGTTGGACAAAATATATGTAAATGTGTGTGTGTATGTGTGTGTGTATTAAAAATACACACAGATGATGAATTTTATACATTTATTGAAGGCTATCAAATCTTTATACACATACACATACACCTGTATATGTATATATATGTATATATGTATGTATGTATGTATGTATGTATGTATGTATGTATGTATGTATACAAGGCCTCATGACTCTTTCATAGAGAGAGATGTGAGGTCGAAGTACAAAGTGAATATATAAGACAGAATAAGATAGAGGAGCAGAAAAGGTGGTCAGGGAGGTGAGTGCGTGGGTGCGAGAATAGTGTGACAGAGATTAGAGATGGGGATTGAGTTCAGTGGAGGAGAAGTGAAGGAAGAAAATAGGGTCCGGCAGAAGACTGATGGAGGAATGAGCATTACAAGATGAGTCGTAGGGGAAGGCTTGACAGGAACTCCCTTTTGCTCAAATGGACAAGTTTTCTTAAGTACAGCATATTACCATTCATCTTGATAACAAATACACACTCACACACAGCACAATACTTATTTATATACAGCTACTACTGTCACCATCAAACTGTGCCAAGTAGCCCATCCCGAGACTGAATCCATACAAGATTCCTTGGATCTCATCATACACAGCAACTGATAAACCTATCAAATTGTGTTAATCAGCATATCACAGCAACGTTCCTCTTGTCAATGTTCTCGTTTGTTTCAATAGATTGTAGCAACTAGAGAATGTTGCTGTGTAGAAACAACTTTTGAACAGCTATTTTGCAAGATGTTGCTGATTCCTCTCTTTGGTACACATACAAGTGTTTCCTATCATCATCGTCATCATCATCGTCATCATCATCATCGTTTAACGTCTGTTTTCCATGCTGGCATGGATTGGACGATTCAACTAGGGTCTGAAAAGCCAGGAGGCTGCACCAGGCTCCAATCTGATCTGGCAATGCTTCTACTGCTGGATGCCCTTCCTAACACCAACCACTCTAAGAGTGTAGTGAGTGCTTTTTACGTGCCACTGGCACAGAGGCCAGTGGAGGCTGGCATCGACCACGGTTAGATGGTGCTTTTTACGTGCCACCGGACAGGAGCCAGTCAAAATGGTGCTGGCATTGACCACATTCGATGGTGCTTTTTACATGCCACTGGCACAGAAATCAGTCGGGGTAAGGGGATTGGCATCAGCCATGCTTGGATGGTGCTTTTTATGTACCGCTGGCATAGGGACCTCAACTACAAATTCCATTTGATTGTAATTTGATTTCATTTCGATGTTGATGTATTTGACTCAATAGGTTTTCTCATGCACGGCATGTCACCCTACAACCCAAGGGTACTTTCCTAGTATTTATAAAAGTAAAAATAATATGGAAAATTGCTTTATCCATTTGTGTTACATCACTAAACTTAGTGGTTAGATAAGCAATGTATTTGGAGATAGTTAATGGGTTGGATGTAATACTGATGAGGGACCAACAGCTCTTGAAATATGTATATACACCTATATTCTATTGCATTATTTACATAGATGTATTCATATACAAAATATAACTTTCAGAGCTGGCTCTAAACTCTCTAGGAAGTCTGTAGCGATATGCTTAACAAATAAAAGTAAAGTATATTATGTTTTACTGATGCATTGTCAGGGCAGAGCAGCTGGAAAATGCATCTGCGCATGTATCACATGCAAAAGGTTTTTTGAAATAGTGTATTGGCAGCAAAATGTCTCTTCACAGTTCAAACATTTGCAAAATATTTATCTGCACATTCTGCTATCAAGGGTATGTGCCACTTATCTATATTATCAAATGCTTCCTTGCAATATTGGCACCACTTATGAATCAGCTTTTTCAGGTGAGCAATGACATGTTCCTGCAACTTGGAAGTGTAATCAAAGGCTTTATATATATATTGCAGGAGTGGCCGTGTGGTAAGTAGCTTGCTTACCAACCACATGGTTCAAGGCTCAGTCCCACTGCGTGGCACCTTGAGCAAGTGTCTTCTACTATAGCCTCGGGCTGACCAAAGCCTTGTGAATGGATTTGGTAGACTGAAACTGAAAGAAGCCTGTTGTATATATGTAGGTGTATATATGTAGGTGTATATATGCGTGTGTGTGTGTTTGTGTGTCTGTGTTTTCCCCCCAACATTGCTTGACAACCGGTTCGGCAAAAGAGACCGATAGAATAAATTCTAGGGTTACAAAGAATAAGTCCTGGGGTTGATTTGTTCAACTAAAGGTGGTGCTCCAGCATGGCCACAGTCAAATAACTGAAACAAGTAAAAGAGTATATGTATGTATGTATGCATGCATGTATATCTGTCTGTATGTACGTTTATATATATATATATAATATACATATATATATATATATATGTATGTATGCATGTATATATATATATATATATTATATATATGTATATATGCATATATATATATATATGTGTGTGTATGCATGTATATATATATATATATATATATATATATATATCTGTATATACATATATATGTATATAATATATATATATATACATATATATATATATACATATATATATATACATATATATATATATATATTATATATTAAATGGCGGTGCCCCAGCATGGCCACAGCTCATAAGCTGAAACTAGAATCAATCAATCAATCAATCATATATATATATATATATAACAATAATATTAAGGAATGGCCTTAATAGGCCATTCAACTCACTAAAACGAGCAGCTAAACTCAAACCGCTAAATAGTAGTAATTCAGAAATCAAAGGAAAATTAAAAACATTTACCCTAATCATCTTTGGACTATGCATAGCTTCGACGTACTTTTTGGTAAACCAGCCTATATAAACCAGTATATATTCCCAAGGCATCGATGCTGTTGCCTCGTGGAATATTTATTCCTCCTGGCTTCTTTGCCGATGAGATGGGCCAGTGGTAAATTGACTTGATTAAATTAAATTAATTTAATTTAATTAGGCTGGTTTACCAAAATGTACGTCGAAGCTATGCATAGTCCAAAGATGATTAGGGTAAATGTTTTTAATTTTCCTTTGATTTCTGAATTACTACTATTTAGCGGTTTGAGTTTAGCTGCTCGTTTTAGTGAGTTGAATGGCCTATTAAGGCCATTCCTTAATATTATTGTTGAATGTACATTCTATAGTCTGTTGACTATTTTTTCTTTCTCACTAGACCTCTGGTGGCGAAAAAATTTCTATTGAATATTTTGCTACCCTTATATTGATATATATATATATATTATATATATATATATATATATATATATATATATATATATTATATATATATATATATATATATATGTATATATATGTACATATATATATATATCATCATCATCATCGTTTAGCATCCGCGTTCCATGCTAGCATGGGTTAGACAGTTCGACTGGGGTCTGGGAAGCCATAGAGGCTGCATCAGGTTCCAGTCTAGTTTGGCAGTGTTTCTACAGCTGGATGCCCTTCCTAACGCCAACCACTCCGTGAGTGTAGTATATATATATAAATATAAATATATATATATATATATATATATATATATATCTATATATATATATATATATTATATATATGTATGTATGTATGTATATGTATGTATGTATATATATATATATGTATATATATGTATATATATATATATCATCATCATCGTTTAGCGTCTGCTTTCCATGCTAGCATGGGTTAGACGGTTCGACTGGGGTCTGGGAAGCCAGAAGGCTGCACCAGGCCCAGTCTGATCTGGCAATGTTTCTACAGCTGGATGCCCTTCCTAACGCCAACCACTCCGTGAGTGTAGTGGGTGTATGTATCATCATCATCATCATCGTTTAACATCCGCTTTCCATGCTGGTATGGGTTGGATGGTTTGACTGAGGACTGGCGAGCCAGATGGCTGCACCAGGCTCCAATCTAATCTGGCAGAGTTTCTACAGCTGGATGCCCTTCCTAATGCCAACCACACTGAGAGTGTAGTGGGTGCTTTTATGTGTCACTGGCACGAGGGCCAGTCAAGCAGTACTGGCAATGGACATGCTCAAATGGTGTTTTTTATGTGCCACCTGCACAGGAGCCAGTCCAGTGGCACTGGCAACGACCTCGAAGATAACAAATTTCCAGTAATTTAATTTTTAGTAATTAAAAGAAATCAGAAGCACTGTTCTAAGCAAAAAAGTACAAAGCACATCTGAGAAGCAATTATATTGCATAGTATATGTCTATATATACATGTGTGTGTGTGTGTGTGTGTGTGTGTATCAGGTCATCCCATAAATTCTATCCAAATTTTGAATGAAGAAAACAAATGATCAAATGTTATATTTAATTGAAATTTAATCATCAATGTACTTTCCCTAGTTATCTATGACTTCCTTCCATGTATTTACAAGCTTTTTAATCCCATCAATGTATAACTCTTTTGGTTTCAAAGCAAAGAACTCTGAAATGCCAGTTTCAACCTCCTCCTGCCTTGCGAAAGTTATGTCCCCCAAATGATTCTGTAAACTACGAAACAAATGGTAGTTTGAAGGAGTTAAGGTCGGGAGAATAAAGTGGATGAGAGATTTTTTTCCCAACCAAGCTCTTCAATCTTCTGTGATGTGATCTTTTTAGTGTGGGGTCACACATTTTCCTGATGAAACATCACTCCTTTTTGATTCACTAAAGCGGGTCTTCTTTTCTTCAAAGCTTGGTTCAAATGCTCTAATTGCTGACAGTAGACTTGAGTATTGATTGTTGCATTAGGTGGTAACAATTCAAAGTGAATTACTCCTTTGCAATCCCACCAGATAGAGAGAAGAACCTTTTCCCCATGAAGTTCCCTTCTTTGGTTTGTTTGTTCCCAAACAACACTTATTTTAGTGCTGTTGAAATCGCCAGATCGAATGGTACCGCCTAGGTGTCGAAACCATAATGATATCTGAGGAGCAACTAATGATGGAGGTATGTTGGATTGTTGGTATGGGTGTGGAATAGAATCATAACATATCCTTTTGATACATATATATGTGTGTGTGTGTGTGTGTATGTATGTGTGTATATATATATATATATATATATATATATATATATATATATATATATATATATATATATATATATATATATATGTATATGTATATATGTGTGTGTGTGTATGTATATCTATGGGTATATATGCATATATATGTGTGTATATATATGTATCATCATCATCATTTAATGTCCGCTTTCCATGCTAGCATGGGTTGGATTATATATATATGTATATATGTGTGTGTGTGTGTATATATATATATACATACAAGGTATAAATAATGGCCATTACATTTTTTTTCATATTGTAGTAAATTTGGCTTACAGATGTTTCTGGTAGTCATTGTAGGTTCATTATTGACAAGCACTCTTCCTTCAGTGTTGTTTGTTATAATCAGAAATGACTCTAATGAAAGCAGCATTAATGTTTTTAGGTTGTTCAACTTTTTTCAATTGATCAAGGGGCCATTTGAATAAACCTATCAATAACAAACCTATGATGACTACTGGAAACAGTTGTAAGTCATGTTTACTGCAATAAAGAAAAATATGTAATGACCGTTATTTATACCTTTGTCTTGTATATCGCTCTGACTTAAAACCAGTCTAACTGGAACACAATCATGGATTCACAATACAGAATGGTGATAAACTATGACCTCAGACCCTACCACAAGAACACACGGAGTTCTTTCATAATCTAAACATTATTGTTAGCATGGTGTACCAACAGAAAGCTTATAAAGTATTTTGCCCAGATTGATAATCTCTCACTAATAACTCTGTTATGTGTGTGTGTGTGTGTGTATGTACATGCACACACATATGTACATCTATCATCTATCTATCTATCTATCTATCTATCTATCTACCTATCTATCTATCTGTATATATATATATATATATTTGATGTATTGTGAACATTTATAAAACACAGCCCTGTATCATCTCAACAAACCATTAAAGATGGAGAAGAAAAGATGTTAAAAGTTTGATAACATTTTAATGGATTAAAAGGCTATCAAACTTTTATCATCTCTTCTCCATCTTAAATTGTTTTGTTGAATTTATATAGGACTGTGTTCTATAAATGCTCATAATACACCTTATACTTGTATAATTTTCATATTTTTAATAAAATGCTTACAATAATAAGCTACAAATTTAATATAAAGAATCTTTATTAGAAATCTAACTTTGGACCCCACAAAATAAAAATATTCTAATTGAACTCAACCTTTCTCGTATATATATATAAAAGGAGAAAATGGATATGATAACAATGGGAAACTCATGGTTTATGCTGGCATGTCTTTAATTAAATATAGGTAACAAAGAAGTAAGAAGCAGAGATGAGGATGGCATTTATGATCATTTCGATTTACTGGAGTAAGTAAATCTCTTCAGAATGCGAATATAGATAGATGCATCGGTTTAGGATGCGAAAATGATTGATACATATGTGATGGTAATATAAACAAATTGGTAATTCTTACATTGAAATTTTGTTCTTGCACTGGTAAATTTGCTGGGTGGAGGTTTGCTTGTAGTAGATTGGTTAGTTTTGTTGGGTAATTAGGGCAGGGTGAGTATTATTTATCCAGGCAATAACAGATGAATTGAAGACAGGCTGCCCTTGGGAGCTTCTCTATGCCATGACCTTGTTCTTATAGCTGAATCACTACCAGAACAAGAGAAGAAGTTTCAGGTATAGAAGCAAGGTCTAGAACCAAAGGACCTTAGATTTAACCTAGCAAAAACCAAACTCTTAGTAAGTAGGAAGGCAGACAAATCACAAGTCTTTTCAGGTAGATGGTTCTGCTCGATCTGTAGAAATGGTGTAGGTAAAAACTCCATAAGATGTATTCATTGTAAGCTATGGGCACAACAAAATCAGAGGAAGGTTATCAGGGAAAATAGCTTTTGTTTGTGGAAGATGCACAGGTACAATAAACATTTAAAATGTACACAAAATAGACTCCATCAACTGTCAGTAAGGCTGGGCCAAGTTCAGAGAGCTCCTACCTCTACTGGCAACAAAGGGCCTCTCCCTCAGAATGATAGGAGTACAGTGTAGGTTGGAAAGAATGTTTGACAGAGTGTAAGCATCTTGAGAGGAAAGTAAGGCATATGATGTGGTGTGTAAGAGAGACAACTATGCTGGTATGGTCATGTGATGTGTATAGACGAGGACAGCTGAGTAAAGAAGTGCCGATCTCGAACTGGGGTGGGAACCTGTGGTAGAGGTAGACCAAGGAAGACATGAGAGGAAGCGGTGAAGCATGATCTTCGAACTTTGGACCTCACAGATTAGTGAGCCTCAATGATTAATGGCCAAGACCTTTGGCAATAAGCTGTGCTTGAGAAGACCTGACAAGCCAAGTGAAATTGTAGTTGTGGCTGATGCTGGTGCCATGTAACTGGCACCCATGCTGGGGGCATGTAAAAAGTACCCTTCGAGTATTGGGCCTCAAGGAGGCAAAGTGCCCAAAGTCGGTGACACGTGGAAAGCTCGAGTGTTGGGTCTCACAGAGGCAATGACGAATGACCAAGACATTTGGCATTATGTCATGCTTGAGAAAACCCATCAAGCTAAGTAGAATCACAGTCATGGCAGATACTACCGTCATGCAAATGGCACCCATGCAAGTGGCACATAAAGGCACCTATTACATTTTCAGAGTGGTTGATGTTGGGAATGTCCTCCAGCCATAGAAACCATACCAAATCAGGCTAGAGTCTGGTGCATCCTTCCAGCTTACCAGCCCTGGTCAAACTGTCCAACCCATGCCAGCATAGACAATGGAACTTAAATGATGATGATGATATATATATATATATATATATTATATATATATATATGTATACAGGGTGCGGTGAATAAACTGTCGTCTAAATTACGCAAAAATTAAAACAACACTGACATTTCATTTTGACAGATATATTTACCAAAATTATATAAAAATATCTTGAAATACTAAAGAGTAAATTTTTTTCAATAAAATCGGCATTGGCTTCAACTATGGCTTTCGGATGACTTCAGAATCTCCTGCAACTCTTCTGGACAGTCTCCTTGTTTAAGTTGGTGAATGCTGCCATAATCCTTGCTTTCAGTTCATCTTTGATGTTTCAAGGAGTTTTGTTGGTCTCTCGCTCAACTGTGCCCCACACATAATAATCAAAGGGGTTGCAGTCTGTGGAGTTAGATGGCCAGATGTTAGGGTCGGTGAGGTCACAGAAATTGTCTGACAGCCATGACTGGGTTCTCCTGAATGTGTGGCATGGTGCAGAGTCCTGTTGCCAGACATAATGTCTTCCAGCAGTCACCCTCATGACCCAGGATAGTACTACCTCCTCCAGGCACTTGATGTAGGCTTCTTTGTTGAGATGAGGCTGTGCGGGAAGATGAATAGAGGCATAACGTTGCCATCACTAGTAATCACTCCAAACACCATGATGTTGACTGGATGCTTGATTTTCATCACTTGCAGTATATTTCCTCATATTGACCCAATATATATATATATATATATATATATATATATATATATAATATATATATATACATACATACATACATACACATATATTATCATCATCATCATCGTCGTTCAACATCCGCTTTCCAGGCTGGCATGGGTTGAATGGTTTGACTGAGGACTGGTGAGCCAGAAGGCTACACCAGGCTCAATCTGATCTGGCAAAGTTTCTACAGCTTGATGCCCTTCCTAATGCCAACCACTCCGAGAGTGTAGTGAGTGCTTTTTATGTTCCACAGTCAGGTGGTTCTGGCAACAACCATGTTTGAATATATTTATATATCTATATATTTCATTAATTTGCCTGTACAGCCTGTGTTCACAGCCACCAGCAATGGTATCTTTAAAAATACTATCACTCTCATATCTACGTGCTGGTGACACATAAAAAGCACCATCTGATTGTAGTTGATGCAAGGTCCGCCTAACTGGCTCCCATGCTGGTGGCACATAAAATGCCCCATCCGAACGTGGCTGATGCCAGTAACCCCTGACTGGCTCTCATGCTGGTGCCTCATAAAATCACTATTCGGACATGACTGATGTCAGTAGCCCCTGACTGGTTCCCATGCCGGTGGCAGATAAAAATCACTATCTGAATGTGGCTTATGCCAGTACCTCCTGACTAGATCCCATACAAGTGTAACATAAAAAGCAGCATCCGAACGTAGCAGATGCCAGTAAACCCTGACTGGCCTCATGCTGGCGGCACATAAAAAGCACCGTCCAAACGTGGCCGATGCCAGTACCCTGACAGGCCCCCATGCTGGTGGCATGTAAAAAGCACTATCTGAACATGATTGATGTCAGGCCCACCTGACTGACTTCTGTGTTGGTGGCACGTAAAAAGCACCCACTACACTCTCGGAGTGGTTGGTGTTTGGAAAGGCATCCAGCTCTAGAAACATTGCCAGATCAGATTGGAGCCTGCTGCAGTCACTGGCTCTCCAGACCTCAGTCAAACCGTCCAACCCATGCCAGCATGGAAAAACGGACGTTAAACGATGATGATGATGAATTTCATTTGTTGAAATGGTGTTTGACTACTTTCATTCTGAGTGAGAGCCCCTTAGTTGCCAGCAGAGGTAGGAGCTCCCTGAACTTTGCCTAGACTAGTCTTATTCTAGCCACTACACTCTCAGAGAAACCACCCCCACTACAGACTTGGTTGCCTAGGTAGCAGAAGCTATCAACTACTTCTAGTTTCTCCCCTTAGCGTGTGATGGAATCTGTTTTCTGGACATCTTCAGTGTTTATTGCCCCTGTGCATCTGCCACACACAAAAACTGTCTTCATGGTTAACCATCCTTTGATATTGCTGCACCTTTTATGTGTCCATAGCTTACACTGGATACATTGTAAGGAGTTTCTACCCACACCTTTTCTCCAGATCGAGCATGGCCATTTACCTAAAGGGATTTGTGATTTGTCAGCCTTCCTACTTACTAAGACTTTGGTTGTTGTTAGGTTAACCCTAAGGCCCTTCGATTCTTGACCTTGCTTCCACACCCTAAACTTCGTCAGGGCAGTCTGTCTTGAATTCCCCTGTTATTGCCTGGAGGGTTATGATGAATAAGAGGGGGCTGAGGACTGATCCTTGGTGAACCCCTACTTCTATCTGGAATTCTTCACTATACTTGTTGCGGACCCTCACCTTACTGACAGCATCCCTGTACAGTGACTGCACTGTTCTTACCAACCACTCGTCTATCCCCAGTTTCTGCATTGACCACCGGATAAGGGATGAGGGGACCCTGTCAAAAGCTTTCTCCAAGTCAACAAAAGCCAAGTACAGAGGTTTATCTTTGGCTAGAAATTACTCCAGAAATATAGCATCAGTGGCAGAAAACCAAACTGCATCTCATCTAGGCTAACTCTCTCCCTAACTGGTTTGGCTATGACCCTCTCTGTAACTTTCATCACCCGATCCAATAATTTGATATCCCTATAGTTATTTCTATCTAAAGTATCACATTTACCCTTGTAGCTGTTGACTATGGTGCTACTACACCAGTAATTGGGTATGACTCCTTCATGGATAACCTGATTTACTATGCGGGTAACAAAACCATAACTCACACCGCCCGATATTTTAAGCATTCAGAGGTGATTCCTGATGGGCCAGGTGCTTTCCCTGTCTTCATATATATATT
Organism: Octopus sinensis; assembly: GCF_006345805.1. NCBI lineage: Eukaryota > Metazoa > Mollusca > Cephalopoda > Octopoda > Octopodidae > Octopus > Octopus sinensis. The sequence goes on from NC_043006.1 coordinate 65,822,359, forward strand.
TATATATGTGTACATATACATATGCAGATACACATGTATAATATATATATATGTTTATATATGTATATATATAAAGGCAGAGAGCTGGCAGAATCATTAGCACGCTGGGCAAAATGCTTAGTGGTATTTCGTCTGCTGTTACGTTCTGAGTTCAAATTTTGCCCTGGTCGACTTTGCCTTTCATCCTTTCGGGGTCGATAAATTAAGTACCAGTTACACACTGGTGTTGATGTAATCGACATAATCCCTTTGTCTGTCCTTGTTTGTCCCCTCTATGTTTAGCCCCTTGTGGGCAATAAAGAAATAAGAATCGTTAGCATGCCAGGCCAAATGCTTTGTGACATTTCACCATCTTAATGTTCTTTGTTCAAATTTGCCTTTCATCCTTTCAGGGTCATTAAATTAAGTACCAGTTGAACACTGGGGGTCAATGTAACCGACTAGCTTATCTCCACCAAAACTGCTGGCCTTGTATGAAAATTTGAAGCCAATATTTTATAGTGAATTTTTGAAGGAATTGGTGTTGAATAAATTGGGCCAAAGAACATAAAATGTGATAGCAAAATCACTCAACTAGTAGACTAAATAAATAAAGTGTTACTAAGTAAATTAAGAGGGTTAATGCTGTGTTTGTTTGTGTTCAGCTTTTGAGAAAGCCAGAAGGTTCTACACACACACTCACACACAAACGTCACCTGTTGATTTCAATAACAAAGTCAAGTCATTTGGTTCTAAAAATAGAATTTTGCATATTTGAACTGTCTACCTGGAGCACACCTGTACCTATTTGTTAAAGTAGCAGATTGAGTCATAGTAGGCAGGAAATAACATTTCTTCAAGTTTCTTGTTAGGTATGATGTGAAGGCTATCACGACTGGACTGACTGTACTATTAGCCAATGTAGTTGTTGTTATCGTTGCTGTTTAACCCCATGGTGACCCTGGTCCACCAGATTTATGATCAAAAGCTTGTCAGCCAAGACCATCTTGTCTTTTCATATACAATGTATCTAGGACTACATTATCTAGTATGTCCTATTTTTAAAACAGTATGATGTGAATTATAAGACATTTGGCTGTTATTTCTAGAAGTTTGAGTGACCAAGTAAAGGCTGCCTTACTGGCTCAGAGTTTTCTTTAGGGTGTGATGTCAGGGCTATCATGGTAGTACTACAAGGAAAGGAAGTTGCTGAAGTTATTACTTAGTCCTCCTGCTCCCACCCCAGTTACTTTTGATTGAGTAATGTTTATTGTTTTTGTTTAGCCACAGGTCCTTCTTGCTGCTATTTCTAGCAGGCCAAGCAACCACATAGAGGCCTTCTCACTGACTCATGTCAGAACTGGTAGAGCACCAGAAAAAACACCTTGGTGGCATTAATTTCTGTATTCTACATTCTGAAGACAAATCTTATTGAAGATCAAATTACACAATGACTTATTCATGTGAATTACATTTCACCGGTAAGTACAGGTGTGGCTTGTTTCACAATTACGTGTCTTCTAATATAACCTTGGGCTGACCAAAGCATTGTGAGTGGATTTGGTAGACAGAAACTGAAAGAAGCCTGTTGCATATCTATCTATCTATCTTTTTATCGAACTATCTATCTAGCTAAGTGTCTATCTGTCTGTCTGTCTATCTATCTATCTGTTTATCTATCTATTTGTTTGTCTATCTATCTATCTATCTAGCTAGCTATGTGTCTGTCTATCTACCTATCTATCTACTTACCTACCTGTCTATCTACCTATCTATCTACCAACCTACCTACCTATCTGTCTATCAATCTTTTTATTGAACTATCTATGTGTCTATCTATCTATCTGTTTGTCTATCTATCTATCTATCTATCTATCTATGTGTCTGTCTATCTACCTACCTATCTACTTACCTACCTGTCTATCTACCAACCTACCTACCTATCTATCTATCTATCTTTTTGTCTATCAATCTATCTATCTTTTTATTGAACTATCTATCTATGTGTCTATCTGTCTATCTATCTATCTGTTTATCTATCTATTTGTTTGTCTATCTATCTATCTAGCTATGTGTCTGTCTATCTACCTATCTATCTACTTACCTACCTGTCTATCTACCTATCTATCTACCAACCTACCTACCTATCTATCTATCTGTCTATCAATCTTTTTATTGAACTATCTATGTGTCTATCTGTCTATCTGTTTGTCTATCTATCTATCTATCTATCTATCTATCTATCTATCTATCTATCTATCTATCTATCTATCTATCTATGTGTCTGTCTATCTACCTATCTATCTACCTGTCTATCTACCTATCTATCTACCAACCTACCTACCTATCTATCTATCTTTTTGTCTATCAATCTATCTATCTTTTTATTGAACTATCTATCTATGTGTCTATCACGAGAGCTGGGATGCGGGAGGAGCGTGTCTGCATACGCGGATGACGTCACCGTCATAGTGTCGAGCTACGAGCACATCGAGCTGGTCGGCGAGACACTGAAAGAATACGAAGCGGTAACGGGAGCAAAAATTAACCGGGAAAAGTCAGTGGGCTTGCGGCTCGGCACCTGGAGAAGCAAGCCCATGCCGTCCAACAGCGTCTCCATCGTGGGACGCTGGACGACGGACCGGTTAAATTGCTCGGGGTCTGGTTCGGTCCGGACCTCCAAATGGAGAAGAACTGGGGCGAGATAACGACTAGGGTGGCTACTCTCACCCAGAAATGGACTGAGAGAAAGCTATCCCTAAAAGGTCGGGCGGAGGTGGCAAACGCGTACATCGCATCCGTCATCGAGTATCGTCTGACCGTCGTGCCTTGTCCCGACCCTACCATCACCAAACTGGAACGCATACTCTTCCGCTTCTTGTGGAAGGGAAACGTTCCGATGGTTAGGCGATCCATTTGCTGCCAACACCCGCTAAATGGAGGGCTGGGCATGCCGTGGTTGATGATGCGCAGACATGCGCTGAGACTGCGACATCTCCGGCGCTTCATAGACAACGGTGAACAGGGGTGGTCGCCTTTTGTGCGGCGCGCTTTCCCGCAGCTCGTCTCCTTGGACGAACTACAGTCATGGATCAAGCAGAGACCGAGGCTAGGCGAATGGCACCGCGAGTGTCGCGTTGCTCTCAAGCAACTCTGCCGTCCGGGATCGAACTTGTGCGACTCCATCACAACAAAGGCATTCTATAGAGGATTAGTGGAGGGGAGGTGCGACGACGAACTCGGGCAGAGTCTGGGCGTCGACGAGGAACACCTGACCCGCCTGTTCAGGACAACTTTCGGGCCGGGACCTATGAACAATCACCAAAGATCCCTGGCCTGGCAGTGCTATCGAGAAGCATTACCTGTTCGGGATAAGCTCTACAGACACGGTTCCAGACACACTGGACCGACTTGCCCGAGATGCGGTCAGAGCGACGAAACCGTTCTGCACGCACTCGTGCAATGTCCAACCATTTCCGACCTGTGGGCTTATGCCGAACGGCTGCTGTCACGTGTGGGACGAATCCGCCTATCGGCCGAGTCTATCGTGAGAATTGCTCTGCCCCCTTCCCTCAACCGGGAAGGCAAGGCAGTTTTCATCGTACTGGTGGCCATGGTGAAAGAATGTGTGTGGTGGACTCGAGCGAAAGGATTAGAGACAAACACTTACCTCTCTGGCCAATCGCTCATCAACTTTTTCAAGTACCACTTGAAAAGGAAGGTGAGAATGGAGAGGGAAGTTTTGTCTCGCGAAAGATTAAAAAAAAGATGGGTGAATGTTGCAAAGATGGTGCGTGCTAGTAACGAAACCATTTTGAGCATGATCCTGTAGATCGTAAAAAAGAAAGAAAGAGAGCATTTTTGACCTCATGTGTCTATTTCCTCCCTGACTGGGGTTCCCGTGGTCTTTTCTGTAGGCTTTTCTTCCCACGGATGAACCCAATCTTGTTATATCAATGTTTACACCATTATTTCTGTGATACACGATTTTCTTTTTTTCCTCCTCTCGATCCCTTTTGATCGCAATCTTACATTTTTTTTTTTTTTCCACCCTCGAAAAGAAAAGCTCTGCATTTGTATTTGTCCCCTCTGTATTCAGCCCTGTGTGGCTAATAAAAGAAAGTTATCTACCTACCTATCTACATTACCTGCCTATCTATCTATCTATCTATCTATCTATCTATCTATCTCTATCTATCTATCAATCTATCTATCTTCTATCGATCTATCTATCTATATATCTGCCTGCCTGCATGCCTATCTGTCTGTCATAGATAGATAGAAATGTGAGGGAAGAAAACAAAGGAAAACCTGAAGGGAGGCAAAAAACATGTCTGGATTAATGATCTCATGTGCTGAAATGCGACAGATAGATTAATATACAACAAACTTCTTTCAGTTTCTGTCTACCAAGTCCACTCACAACGCTTTGGTCAGCCCAAGGTAAAAGACATGTAATTGTGAAGCATGTTTCTTATCACACAGCCTATCAGTAAAAAGTAATTCCATTGAATAAGACATTGTGTAATTCTGGGTCATTGAGGGAGTTTCTGTGTCAGTTGTGGGCGAAGTGCGACTCACAGGACTTTGTGAATGGCACACCTAATGAAAAATTAACTTGATTTTTTTTTAGCAGAGCAGCCCCCACCTGGTGACAAGCCATGTCTCATGTGATCCCTTTCTCAAAAAGAATTGCCCATACCTACTCTACATAGTCAACTTACAAGAAAAGTCTGTTCAGTTAGGGCTCACCTGGGGTTAAACAGTAATGCCAACTATGAGCAAGTTCACTGACATCATCACCACCACCACCACCATCATCATCACCATCTCCTTCATTGCCATTGCCTTCACCACCACCACCACCACCACCACCACCACCATCACTACTATACTACTACCATCACTACTACCACCGCCACCACCACCACCACAGAATAAAAGAAAAATATCTTCAGTTGAATTATTTTATGAACTTTGAACAGAATTTACAAAATAAAGTGATTTAGAGGGATGTAGTAGGTGTTTAAAAATGTACAGTGGTGGTGGTCATAGTGGTAGTGGGGATATAGGGTGGGTGTGGGGATGAGGGAAATACTGTGATCAACAGGTGCTTGTAGTAGATCTTGCAATTTCCAGTGACATAGTTCTGTTCACAATTGGGGTCAACATGGGCAAAATATTTCACTAACTGGCCTACATTAACATGTAAACCACACACACACACACATTCATACATGTAAACACACCTGTACACATAGCTACATGATTATGTCACAGTTATTCCTTAAAATTTATAGACAGTCTTTTACACAGGGCTAAACTAGATTAGAAAAAAAACACACTTCACACAGCAAAATAATGAAAAATAATACATTCATGCATATATCATCATCATCATCATAGGTTTGACTGAAGTCTGGAGAGCCAGAAGGCTGCCCCAGGCTCCAGTCTGATCTGGCACATAAAAAGCACTATCCAAACATGATCGATGTCACGCCCACCTGACTGTCTCCCATGCTGGATACCCTTCCTAAAGCCAACCACTCCGAGAGTATAGTGGGTGCTTTTTACGTGCCACCAGCTTGGGAGACAGTCAGGTGGGCGTGACATCGATCATGTTTGGATAGTGCTTTTTATGTGCCACCAGCATGGAAGCCAGTCAGGGGGAACTGGCATTGACCATATTCAGATGATGCATTTTACATGCCACTGAACCAGGAGCCAGTCAGGAGTACTGGCCACAGCAACATTTTGGTTTTACTCGACTCAACAGGTTTTCTCAAGCATATCATATCATATCACCCAACACATCAAGGGTACTCTTAAATGGGCTGGACATACAACATTGGCATCAGCCATAGCTGCAATCTCACTTTAGTTGTCGAGTTTTCTCAATCATAACTTATCTCCAAAGGTCTAGGTCTCCTGTCATTGCCACTGTGAGGCCCAACATTCAAAGGTCATGCTTCACCACCTCATCCCAAGTCTTCCTGGGTCTACCTCTACCACAGGTTCCTTCCACAGTTAGGGTGTCCTTATCCATACATAACACATGACCATACCAGCACAGTCGCCTCTCTTGCACACTACATTTGATACCTCTTATGCCCAACTTTTCTTTCAGGGCACTTACACTCTGTTATGTATGCACACTGACATTACACATGCAGTGGATCATACTAGCATCATTTCTTTCAAGCCTACACATGTCCTCAGCATTCATGGCCCATGATTCACTGCCGTGTAGCATGGCAGTTTACACACATGCATCATACTCTCTACCTTTCATCCTGAGTGAGAGCCCCTTAGATTGCCAGCAGAGGTAGGAGTTCCCTGAACTTTGCCTAGACTATTCTTATTCTAACCACTACACTCTCAGAGAAACCACTCCACTACAGACTTAGTTGCCTAGGTAGCAGAAGCTATCAACTACTTCTAGTTTCTCCCCTTGGTGTGTGATGGAATCTGTTTTCTGTACATCTTCAGTGTTTATACTCGGCCAGTGGTTGGAAATGAGGTAAAGGATGACTCGTCTGAGAAAATAACATTCTTCCACTGCTCTAGGGACCAATTCTGTAGGTTTTTACTCCACTCTAAATACTTTGCAATGTTTGTTTTTGAAAGTAGTGGTTTTTTGATTGCAGCCCTCCCATGATATCCAGCTTTGTGTAGCACCCGGTGAACAGTTTTTGTAGAAATTTGGTTCTCTAGGTGGTCATTAAGCTCTGCAGTAATTTTGGGAGCTGTACCTGTGTGATCCTTTCTAACAATTTGCATAAGAGTCTGATGGTCCCTATCTGAAAGCTTTGGTTTTCTTCCAGGGTTTTGTTTTGACAAAGAGGTATTTCCCTCTTTCTCAAAGGCTGTCGCTACTTTCAAGGCAGTGCATCTTGATACACCAAACATTTTATCTGTTTTGGTTACGCTAGACCCTGCCATATGAGCACCAACAATTTAACCTCTCTGAAAGTCTGATAGATCTGTCATTTTAATGAATTTTAATTACTTTTTTCTGATGATATCTGAAAAGAAACAACAATTTTAGCAAAACATTAAAAACATAAAAATAAACAAGCTTTTGGTGATTTTATGATTTTATAGATATTTCAAAATTATGATGCCAGGTGTTCCCATTATTTTGTCCAACCCCTGTATATATATATATATATATATATATATATATGAGTGTATTTTTCCCTTGTTAACAATTAACACGGAAAAAAATAGATAAATAATTACCAGGGTAGCAAAAAATCACATAAGTAAAGAGGTTGTAACTCCTTGTTTTTAAAGGTAGAAACTTCAGGTTTACGTGGAATTTTTTGTGTCGGAAGTAAAAATATTTGAATTATACCTGCGTTAAACTCCATTTATTTATATATATATATATATATAGGGAAGGTTTATGAAAATAAACTAAAGACGAAGGCAGGTGGAGTACAAACAAACAAATGTATTAGTATAGCGCTCAGGAATAGAAATAGAAAAAGTCTTTTACGTTTCGAGCCTACACTCTTCAACAGAAAGATACACAGAAGAAAACAAGGAGAGAAACATATATATGAGGATGCCTGGCCTGGTAGTTAGGGTGTTGCACTCACAGTCATGAGATTGTGGTTTCAGTTCCTAGACTAGGTGATGCTGTGTGTTCTTGCACAAAACTCTTCTTCCCACATTGCTCTGCAATCACTTCAACACTTGACACATGGTACACCATGCATCCATTCAGGCAACATCAATATGATGTGGGGATTGAGTTAATGAACAGCACATACTTTTAAATCACTATAGACAAATCATTTATGCAGGTTGTTTGGCTAAATCTGAACACTCGTATGTTGTCTTCGACAGGAGAGTCTGTGTTTGAGGAGACCTATTGAGCCAAGTACATCAAAATCAACATCAAAATAAAAATCAAATGGAAATTGTAGTTGGATACACGTTCCAGTGGCAGGTAAAAAGCACCATCCAAACGTGGCCAATGCCAGTGCCGCCTTGACTGGCTTCCGTGCCGGTGGAACGTAAAAGGCACCAAATAATCGTGGCTATTGCCAGCCCCCTCTGGCCCCTGTGCTGGTGGCACATAAAAAGCATCCACTACACTCACAGAGTGGTTGGAATTAGAAACACTGCCAGATCAGACTGGAGCCTGGTGCAGCCTCCTGGCTTCCTAGACCCCGGTTGAACCGTCCAACCTATGCTAGTATGGAAAATGGATGTTAAACGATGAAATTTCAGGTGTGGAAGTAAGGTCAGAAATCAAAGACCAATGTCCTAGCAAGTAGGAAAGTAGACAAATCACAAATTCCTTCAGGAGGTGGCCTTGCTCAATATGTAGGAAAGATGTTGATAGAAACTCCATATGGTGTACCTGGTGCAAGCTATGCACAGATAAGGGGTGCAGAAGTATCAGAGGAAGTAGTGGCAGATGTGCGGATACAATAAACACTAAGAATGTACAGAGAATAGACTTCCTCAAATGTCTGGTGGGGTGGAGATCCTTAGAAGTAGATAGAAGTATCAAGTCCACCAAGTTAGCAGCGGAGGAGGAAGTTCTGAAAGTGTAGTAGCTAGAATGATATTCTGGGTAAAGGTCAGAGAGCTACTACTTTTACTGGTAACAAAAGGCACCTCCTTTAGAGTGAATGGCAGATTGAATGATGTGTGTGTGCTTACAGCTATGCTACATGGCAGAGAAACATGGTTGTGGCTACAGAGGACATGTGAAGGCTTGAAAAAAATTAAGCCAGCATGATCTGCTGGGTAGGTGATGTTGGTGTGAAAAATTGGGTTGAAGAGGCATTGATTGTAGCATGCAAGAGAAAAAGGCTGTAGTGGTATGGTCATGTGAATGCACATGGATGAGGCCAGCTGCATGAAGAAAATGTGGAGGGAACATGAGGGTAGATCCAGGAAGACATGGGATGAAGTGATGAAAAAGGATCTGCAGATATTGGATTCACTGAGGAGAAAACAAAGGACTGAAACCTTAAGTGGTTTGTGCTGTGCTTGAGAAGACACGTTAACCTACATAAAATCATGGCCATCCATACATAAGGGCAGGTCCTTTACAGCCAAGCCCTCAACTCCCTCTCTCAGCCAAGGCCTTCGCCTTGCATGGCTGATGGTGCCGCATCAAAACTTGTGCCAATTCTGGATAAAAAGTACCCATGCTGGAACAATTTAAAGCTTTAGAAAATCCATGCTAATGCTTGAATGTTAAAAAAAAAAAAAAAGGGGGTTTTCTTTTCTCCCCATATTTTAAACTTTAATGCATATCATATTTAACACTTTAGCATTCTGATTACTCTGTCAAATATAATGCTTATTCATTGTTTGAAATTAATTATGCATTATCTCGTCGCTCAGAGAGTTCAATGGAATTGTTTATTTTTAGAATGACATTGTAGAGTAGGTGTGAGAAGTCTGATTTGGCAGGTTTAAACAGAGAACAGGAAGAATATTCTGGGCTGGTTTAAATGCTAAAAGGTCGATTGGCTTCAAAGACAAAATCTCCAACAATGTCCATTGTCTACATCAGCGGTCGCCAACCGTTTTTGCACCTCGGACCAATATCATGTAAAACAATATTTCCAAGGACAGAGGGGATCAAAAGCATAACAAAACGAAGTGCATAGTACAGAATCTAATTAATACATATATAACACCCTGCAGATTGTGATAGTTGATCTAATAAAAATAAATTTTTAAATTCTTTTCTTGTTTTTGGTGTGGCCCGATGGTTGGGGGAACCCCTCATCTACATTATTTACAATTGACGGATATTTGTCCTCATTTTGTTTGTTGTTAACAACGTTTCGGCTGATATACCCTGGGTTCTCATTTCTAAGGTATTTTTCGATGTTATTATTATTATTATTATTATTCAGGTTAAGAGCGCAGGCTACTAACCGAGATTCTGAGTTCGATTCCAGGCAGTGACCTGAATAATAACAACATGGAAAAATACATTAGGAATGAGAACCCAGGTTCGAAATTTCTCCAAGACACCTGATGAAAGCTGGAGGGATTATCAGCCGAAATGTTGTGTTTACAACAAACAAGATGAGGACAAATATCCGTCAATTGTAAATAATATACATAATTCCTCATCTCTTAAGTCTAGAACTGTGGAACCCTGATCTACATTGCCAGAAAACTTTGACCAAATGCTCTGCTAATAGGAGTTATCTCCCTTACCTGTTTCGGTTTTAAAAAGACGAATATTGAGCTGTTTTATGTCAAACTTTTTCAACTCTCAACATACGAGAAACAATTGCATTTACATTATTTGTAGAACAATCCGTTGAAACATTTCCGCCAACTTCGTATTTATAGGCGTTGCATCTCGGGGAAATGTCTTCTACTCTAGCCCCAGGCCGACCCTTGCGAGTTGATTTGGTAGATAGAAACTGAAAGAAGCCCGTCCTCCTTCTCTGCATATATACACACATACACAGAGGCATGGAGAGAGAGAGACACACACATATATATTACAAAAAAATAAGTCCTGGGATCGATTTGTTCGACTGAAAGCAGCGCTCCAGCCTGGCCGCAGTCAAATGAAATTTATACATAGATCTTTATATATATTTGCACAAATTTCCTCCGTTTTCTTCCTCGCTCTTAATCCTTTGTCGAAGAGTGTTGGTTCAAAATGTAAAAGACTTTTCTACTTTTTCCAAACATTAAATTAATACACCTGCTTGTTGTTCCTACACCTCCCCTCGTCTTCTGTAAATTTGAACTACATACATAATATAATATATATACACGTATGCATGTGAGCGTGTCTTTCTATATCTTGGCATCGCGTGATAGTTGTTAAAATGATTGGCATAAAAGCAATGCTATTTCCAAAATTCTGCAAAAAAGAAACATATCTGACTATGGGAAAATATTACCTTGCTTGGAAACGAGTAAAGGCTGGCGACAGGAAAGGCATCTGGTATAAAAAAAATCTGCCCCAGATTCCCATGCATGAAAAATGGGACGTTAAAATGGTGATGACAATTATCTTCTCTGCCCTTCCGACTTATCAGTAGTATTCTCGGCTCTTGAAAGCTGGCTGTCAATTTTCATCCCCCCCCCACACAACACTAATCAATATCCATTTTTGGCTAGCAAATTTTGAAGAAAGTTTACTAATTTGAGGAGGTAGATATAGTTGTTATTTCTATCAGGATAAGTAAGCAGTTGTGTTGGTAATAAATCTTTAGACGAGATAGCATAAGAGAAAAGTGACGTTAAAGATTTGAACTCCCACCCACAAGGTATCCAGCTACTATTGGTTGTTATTAAACTAGCAATTCCTTCCTGTTGCTAATTTCTTTTCACTAGCGAAAGACAACTTCAGATCATGCTAGCAGCAGAAGAACAGCAAACGACTTCATCTCACACCAATATGAATGCCGGTAGCTAAAAACAAACCAAATGAAGGAATCTTCCCTACGTAGTCGTTTGACTTGCAAGACAGAGCAGCTCAATCTTCCTCAAATCACATCCTATCAAGATGGTCATGGCTTTCATAATCAGTCAGTTCTATGTTGACTTGGTAACTGAACAAATGAAACGATATTTCCATTAATCTTACACACAGAAAAAAAAAAAAAAAGCTTTCAAGCTGGAGAATAAAGTGAGGGCTGGATTTGACTGACAACAGTAAGAGAAATAAAAACGACCTCCCTGACACCATAGGAATCAAAACAACGTTGCTCATCTGTCCGATTCAATCACTGAGTACTTCTTGCTGATTGCAGTGTTCCTAACAGGAACCCTGTGATTGCAAAGGAGGATGGCGACAAATAGATTTTTTTATACTAAACTGTCCAATACCATGAAGTAAAGAATTTTGCGCCGGTAAAGTGTCTAGTCCATTCATTAAGTGGAGTAACGTAGGGGAAAAAATTGGCGACGATAGGGACTTCTTAGTGTATGCTTAGAGAAACAACACTGCAAAAACTAAGTTAATAGCGAGCCCCTACTGAAGCTTAGGAAATATTTTTCAACGATATACGGTGTATATCATTTTAAAGACAATTGCGTTTTTTTTTCGTTACTATACAATCAGAAGCATTGAAAAAAAAAGCAAAACAACCTTAAGGACAGTCAAACATTTTTTTTTCAAAGAAGACCACTACAGGCGACAATTCACTTGTGTTTACTTTGAATAGCTACGGCAAACTGCAGCATGAAAATTCAAAAAAAAGTTTTTAAAAAATTGGCTTAACCCCTCCCCAACAAGGTAATTTTACAGTAGGTTTCAACAGGAAAATCGGTTACTGGTGACAAACCAACAACGTGGGGTCAGAATTTAGTTGCCAGGCAGATAGAGGAAGGGTAGTACAGTGACAGATCACAGACGAAGATAACACTAATTGCCTCGTATGAAATGGTTCACTGCGTTAACCTATGAGGCCCCTGTCAACGACCAAGTCTCTTCAATGTAAACTTATAGTAACCAAATTTCCCCCACGTAGAAATAAAATATTTCTATGAAGTAAAGGGTTACTTTACGTCTGGTTTAAAATAAACTCCTTTGATCAGGTCTGCACGACCAGGGCAGTGTTGGGACTGGGAACTGTTGAAGTTGAAGACGAGAGTTCAGTTGGGTCTATGGAGAAACTGAAAACAAGGAGCAAACACAGACCTTGTACAACTTCGGTCAAGAGATATCTTCCACCGAGCTGTTAGAAATAGCAGCCGAATTTTTTTTAAAGTCAAACTGAACAATGCAGTATTGGATCTACAATAAAACGAGATGGCCACGACCAAAATGTCTAATAATTTAGGGTTGGTCAGGGGTTAAATTCCAGTTGAAAGAGAACGAGCATAGCTGAATGGTTAACGAAGTTCGCTTCGCAATCACGAGACCCGGAGTTCAACCCTTCAGCATAACTCGCTAATTTTATATATTTTTTAACCCTAAACCACAAATTTGTGGCGAAATTGGGTAGACAGAAACTGTTGGATAGACTGTACAGGCAGTTCAACCAGGTCACATATGTCGGGCAGATTAGACCTGAGAATTACGATAAGGGTACACGTGTCTGAAATAGTCATCCACTTGCACGTTAATTTAATAGTGAATTCAATTGATAGGACCAGTTGAGAAAATATTTCGTGAAGTGGACAAAATTATTTTACTGTGTAAAATAACGTTTCACCGAAAAGAAATTAAATTTAGCTTAAGAAATATCAAAAACAGAAAAAAGGATGGAAATTGCAGTTTAAATAGAATGTAAACAAGACATTTCTTTTTTACCTTTTATTACCATTTTTTTTTATTCACTTTCTTCAGAAGATACATTCATTATATGAGAGGCTGACTGTGCCAGCTGTAATGGAACTGTGTCCGAGTGCTATATAGATGTGTGTGTATGTGTTGTTTGTAATATATATGCTAGGAGCACACAAAATCTCTGCTTATATATTTCCAGCAGTTCATTTGGCAGATGTATGTACGTGTGTGTGTGTGTGTGTGTGTTTGTGTGTACAAGATAAATACTGCACTTGGAATGCATGCATGTGTGCATATTGTAGGTACATGTTAAACTGGACAAGTACTAACAACAATCGAGTCTACCTTTGTGTGTGTGTTATATAATTGTGTGTAGAAAGACTCCAACTGATCTTTCCTTCATAGTGCCAATGGGGGTGGAAATCTGATGTTGGGGAGGGGCACATTAAAAAAAAAAAAAATGGTGGTATAGGTGGGTGGCAGAAAGCTAAGTCCACTCCCGCCCTCCTAAAGCATGTGTGTGCATGTCGAGATTTTAATTTTCAGACAGGCTCGTTAAGTAATAATGGTGATGGTGGAGCGTTTCTTATCATCCTGTCGTTAATATATAGCAAGCAAAAGAAAATTATATATTTCTCGAAGGGGGAGGGGGTGAGAGAGAAAGATAGAAGGGGTCAAAGTGACAAGAGTTGAAGATTAGGATGTGGGTGGCCTGGAAGGTAACATTAAGCAACTTCTTTTTTTTCACCCCTCCCAGTGCGAGGGGAATTATCGATAACAGAATAGAGGAGGAGAGTGTGAGAGAAGGTGCATTCTAGTTATCGCCTTAATCCTTTTGTAGGAAAAAAAAAAAGACAAGGATTAGGAGTTTAATAAATTAGTTTTTTTTTTGTTTTTTTTTTTACATTTTGTCATATTAATGAAAAAGTAAACTAGATAAGAGTGGCTTATTTCTGAGGGGTATTAAATATTTTTTTTTATAGGTTGTTAATTGCTGTTTGCAAGTTACCAAACTTCTGGTACCAACACAGAGAGTGAGAGGAAAGGAAATATATCAGTCCACAATCGCCGAAAAGTTTTTATTTGGTACTCGGCGTTGCAGGGGGTGTCAGTAATAAATTGCCAACTCCGTCGACAGGTTCCGTAGTGAAAGACTTCTGCAAAATACTTTGTGGGGTAGACGGTATGACCGTGGGGCCTTTCTTTGGGTGTTTCAGTAGGACAGCATTCGAATAGGGTTGATGTAGGTGGGCGCTCATTGCAACGTTCGGTCGACGCGGGTAGGCGATAAGGGTAGGTTTTGTCGGCAGTGGCGCCGTTTGCGTTTGTAAATATTCTGAGGCCATTTCTGACGATCCATTCCCGTTGTCTGTAGCTTCGTTGCCCTGAGTTTCCAGTTGATAGTTTTCAATGTACTGACTTGGGTCTACAGGACTGGCAGCATGAGAGTATGGGTAGCCAGTTGCAGCTCCAGTAGCAGCTTGAGCCTGGTACATAAACTCGGGTGCGTACTGGACGCTAGGTAAGTTAGCAGCATAGTAGTAAGCCGGGTTGGCGTTCAGGTACGGACTTGTGGCAGACGGTTGGGCAATAGTCCAGTGAGCGGCAGGTGGCAGCCACTGAGTAGAACCGAGATGGTAGGAATAATTGGTAGCCGGCGTAATATAGCTATTCTGAGGTTGTGAAAGTAAGACAGTACTGGTTGGATAGGCGGAAGTTGGTGCCACTGTATAGTTGTCGTCGGCTTGCAACAAGGTCATGGCATTTTGATAGGCATAGCCGAGCCCGTTGTAATAAACTGCATTTGGGGTTACTTCTCTGGCGTCAACCGTGGGAGATGGACTCTGGTGTGGTATGTGACGCTTGACAGCGGGACCGATATTAAGCCTTCGGCCACGAAAGAAAATTGGTTCCCCATCTTTGGACGCGAGACGTTCGGCGTCCTCTTGTTTTTCAAAAGTAATAAAAGCGTAGCCACGAGAGGCGCCTCCTTTGTCGATGATGATTTTCGAGTCTTTGACCGATCCGTGCGAGGTGAAGAAAGATTTTAGGTCATTTTCAGTCGTATCTCTTGGAATTCCACCAACAAAAATCCTTTGAGGTATATAGGTACCGAACTGAGCACCGGTGGTTACCGTACCGCTGGTCATAGCGGAAGCCGAAGAAACTGTGTTGTGTAAGGCTGGCTGGGTCTGGTGTGTGACACTGGTAGCAGCAACAGATAGTGATATAGAGAAAGAAAGAAAAATAAAGAAATTTAGTATACAGACAAAGCTTATTCGTTTAATAGACTAGGTGTTTTTAATTTTTTTTTTTTTAAGAATTAAATTAAAACAATTACCTATACACATACAAAAAAAACAGCCTATAGAAAGAGCCCCACACCTCTGTTTGTGAATGAAGTCTGAATTTTATAGCATTTGCTATCTAGGTGGAATTTCCTTTCTTTCTTTTTTTTTTAAACCGATAGTTAGGGCTAACACCCCTTTTAGAATAAATGTGTGTGATGGAGAGAGAATCTAAATTTGGACTCGGCTGCAGCCAGCTTTTCAATAAATAAATTTGAATAGAAACAAAAAAAAGTTATTGTTACCGAAAGTAGGGAAATATATACATATTTTTTAATAATGATAGCACAAAATAATGCAGAGGGTAAAGTTCATTAAAAAAAAAAAAACCAAGCAACTTTTAACTTGGTAACAGCTAAACGAGAGATTTAGTGAGTACAAATGGTAAAAGATTAGTTGGAAGAATGAACTTTCGACAGAAATATAATGGTTCGAAAGAAAATATATATTTGTAATTATCTATTAATAATGCTTTACTTTTTAGTTCTTCATTCTGAACACTGAATTCGTTTTTTTTTTTTTTTAATACATCTTCACTCAACAACCTGTAATACAAAATGTGGGTATGTATATTTAATTATATGTATGTGTATATACTATATATATATATATATATATACATGTTTATACACATATTTACTGTGATTGAAAGGTAAACATTAATATATAAAGTTAAATTAAATACCTTTAGAATTGAATCGCAATTAAGGGTAACTTGAGCACGACACGCAAGCAATCAGGTACATACATAACGGATGTATGGAGCGACTACTCACCCTCAGCTTGGTTTCTAATCACAAGTGGGAAAGCAAAGTCCATGTTTGTTATTCGTGTCCACATGGTGCTCTGTAACCACGTTTTACGTGATGAGCTGCATTCTTAGTTTTTCAACTTCTTATCCTTTCCCGATTCATTAAATATAAATCACAATTTCCTTGGAAAATTAAAAAAATTACTTCTTAAATATTTCATAAAGTTAATGCTTTTCTGGATGATAAAATTATTATAATGTTAAAAATTACTTGATCGGTTCCCCACCTCTTGAAAAATTAAGGTATAGTGCATCAAAACTTAACGCCTACAGAAGCAAATTATGGAATGACATAACATACATCTTGTAATTACCTTTTTCTTTTAAGTTATACAGTATTACTATCCAGATTCATTTCAGAGGATAAATGCTATGCTTAAAATTCTTTATTAAATTTTCGCATAAATTGTTAAGAATGATAGAAATGTAATTTCTTCATTTGCTTCACGGCATACAAATTATTACCGTTTTAATCTTCCATATTTTAACAATGCTGTACTTCATTTGTTCCCCTTCCTTTTCTGCATGCAAATATCTAAATTATTATTTGGTAGAAATTTATTTTATTTTTCTTAAATGCTTATAGATGTTGGAAACAATTTCGAAAATTTTTGCTATTGTAATACTTGTGAAATTTTTTGAGTATGCAATAAACTTTTGAATTTTATATGTTTTTTTTTATTCACTGCCTGAAACCGTCTTCACTAAGGTGAAAATGAAGCTGTATCAAAATATGGCGGACAGTGAATGTTTCATTGTTGGAAGCCGGATTTCTTGCACCACCGTTTATAATGAGAAACTGGAAGGAGAGGTCGCTGCTTTCGACATAGGTACCAAATTGCTAATAATTAGTATCCTTTTTACCTTCGCTTATACCTCTTGTATGTTTGTATATTTTGTTCTTTGCAGTAAATATCTTTGTAGAGAGAGGACCGTGTGCGTGAGAGAGAGAGCGAGAGAGAAAAGAGAGACAGACACGGACAGAGTTTCTGCCGGCAACAACACTTAATGTTGTAATTATACTTGTAGATTTTTATTGTTATTTAACCTCAGGTCAGCTGTGACCATCTTGTGTATTTTATTCAGGTATGGTTGTATCTAGCACAACATGTACTCGGATACTTAAAAATGGTAGGATGTGAATTTAGGGATATTAGCCTGCTATTTCTACCACGTTAAGTCTTAATTCTTGTTTTGCATTTGGTCAGCTTTGATTGTGTAGACAGACCTTATCAAAGACATTATGATTACGATCACCCTGTGTTTTATTAATAGCGTATCTAGGACTACACCATTATCTCGTGTCTATCCTTTCTTAAAATGGTTGAGTATAATATATGAGGAACATTTGACTGCTATATCTAATTTAGCAGGTTGGGATGTAATTCTTTAGTCCCAGGTCAGCCCCTTTCGGGTGTACCTACTATCAAAGACTTTCCATCAATGAACATCTTGTCTTCTTATTCACATATATACCAAAATTCTTAGGTCAATTTATATTCCTATAACGCATCCGACATGTGAGTGGAATTCGAAGATCGATGACTACATTGTACAGTGTGTCCTTTCGTTTCTAAGACAAACCGAGGGAGATTTGGCTGCTATTTTTACCGGGTCGATCAAGATTTAACTGCTTGTTTCTGATGACCACTATACACATAATTTCTTGTACTAGTATTATTACTACTGCTACTACTACACAAACACTGAACACCTTCCTACCCAGTCTTCATTTCTTCATCCTTGCCTCATCAGAAATTGTAATTGTTGCTACTCCCCAAACTCTTAAGCTTATCAAAATACGCTTATATATATATATATATATATATATATATATATTATATATATATATATTGTGTATATGTGTGTTTATAGAACGAAATAAGGACAACGCGAAACTCGGAGTAGCAACAGTATGACTATATGATTACGCATTCCACAGATGAAAATTAAAACCTCTGTCATCTTTCCTGCATGACAACAGTATATACGTTCCCTAAATCACACCCTTACAGTCTTTGTAACATTTAATACATTTAAAATAGATTATTGGTGAAAAAATAAAGATTTAAAAAAATGGTTAGATGGGTACGACTGGAATAAATGTACACCAAAGTTGGACCTATATTATTTTTAATCAGTCATATATATATATATATTCTTTTTATAATAGTGTTTTATAACATTCTTTTTTGTTTATGAGATGTATATTTTGGTTACTTGACCCCACCTTAGCTCTGAGCTGATCAGCGATCAAAGGCCTTCCAGCAGTGACCATCCCATTGTTTTCTTTAGTTGAAACTGTGTATCTAGGGCTGCTTTATATAACGTGCTCTTTTAATGACTGTAGGCTTTGGTTGGAATAAGGTTGGGCTTATTCTAACGGGTTTGGCTTCCTTTACTTAGGTCGGAGTGTATTTCTTTGGCTTTTTTTTGTGTGTGTATATATATTTATATTTCCATCCGTTTAAATGTAGTTCGAAATTGTTTTTTTCTTTTAGTTTTATTTAAGGCTTTCTCATAAAATTACAATCTGAAAGGAGCATCGTTAGTTAACGAAAATTATTGCCGTTTTCAAATCTCGCTAGAATCGATTTGGCATTTTCTTCTCTTCAAGGGACTACTACAGTTAATAAAAAGCATGAATCGGGAATAAAATCAATTACGAACCCTGGCAAAAGATTGGGACATGACATATTCTCTAAATATTTACTGGTTCTGCTTTGGAAGGATATAGAATGTCTTAAGTCACAGGTCTGCCCTGGTTAAGCAAACCTACAGGTAAAGGCGTTCCAACAGTGACTATCCCATTTATTGGTATACTGGGGACTATATTAAGCAATGTGTTTTAAAAAAATTGTAAGATGTAATTTGAGACTTTGACTGCTGTTTCTACCAAGTCTAGCGACCATATAGATATTCCCTCATTGATTTGAAAAGTAGCTAACCTCGGAACTTTGTGTGTGGAGGTGGAGGGTTGCATTTATTCCAATGCTGGTCTACATTTTTGTTTGGACCATCTCACTATCTTCTTGGCATTCCTTTGAACTAGTTATGATTGATAACAGAATATCATTTAATTATGACAATCCCTCACCTCCTGGGGACTTTCAAAGGTCTGTTTATCGTGATGGTAGTTTCATACTCTTGGTCCCTACATGTTTAGCTCCAAAAACGTGAATTGATTTCGTTGCTATTTCTAGCACGTAGAACAACCTGGCAGAGGATTTTGTGTAGGTTCAGTTTCTGGTTGAAAACCTACCAGTATTACATTTCCTTCAGCATATATTTTTAAAAAAGCATGAATATTACGTAATTATGTCTCTTTTACTGCATGCTGTTTTAAAGAAAATATCAAGGGATTATTTAGTGACAGTGGGAGTCGCATAGTATAACATCTAATATAAGTATAGGTAAGTAAAATTGTCTTCTAGACATACAGGCTTGTCCTTTCAGGTGCTGATGCCATGTAAAAAGCACCTGTGTTGGTGCTGTGTAAGCACACCTGTGCTGGTGGCATGTAAAAGGCACTTGGCAAGGTGGTTGGCATCAGGAAGGGCATCCAGCTATAGAAACCATGTCACTACAGACAATTGGAGTTTGGCCAGCTCCATGTCAAACCATACAACCTATACCAGCATGGAAAGTATGTTAAACAATCATGGTGAATGACTCTGGTTACAAAGCTTGGTTCCTAACCATTTGGGTTAGGGTTCAGTCCCACTGTGCAGCACTTTGGGCAAGTATCTTCTATAGTCCTGAGCCAATCAAAGCCTTGTGAGTGGATTTGATAGATTGAAGCTGAAAAGATACCTGTGCTGGTATGATGCCAGGTAAAAAGCCCCCAATATACTTTGTAAGGTGGTTGGTGTTAAGAAGGGCACCCAGCTGTAGAAACTAAGACAAAACAGACTATGGAACCTGGTGTGGCCCCTGGCCTTTACCAGTTCCAGTCAAGCTGTTCAACCTGTGCAAGCATGGAAAACAGACATTAAGTGATGGTGTGTGCTTGTGTGTACCCTTGTCTTGGCATCATGATTGTAAAAGCACATCTCCATCATTACAAGCAGCATAGTTTGTTTCCAGTTTTCCCTGAAAAACATGTCTGACCACAGGGGAAATATTACTGTGCTTCAAAACAAGCGAGGGTTAGTGACTGAAAGAGCATTTGGCTGTAGAAAATCTGCCTCAACAAATTTCAGCAGTTATTAATTAGTCAAACACTTTGAGTGAGTTGTTAGACAAACTGCATTGTGGTATGTAATTATGGTCTTTTGCGCTCTGAGTTCATATTCTATTATGGCTAACTTTACCTGTTAACTTTCTGGGCTAACTTTGCCTGTTATCTTACCCAGCCCTCAAATGTTGTGGCTTTGTCTCTATATTTAGAATCCCTTAAAAAAAAATGCATTGTGTATCCCCATCTTTTAATGTCTGCTTTTCCATGCTTGTATGGGTTGGACAAAATTTGTTGTGGATTTTTTTTTTTATGGCTGGATGCCTTTCCTGTCATCAACTCTCACCTGTTTCCAAGTAAGATTTTCTCTCCCTTATTCCTGAATATACTTTCACAGAAGATTGGAGAAAATGCTGTTTTGCCTGATGATGTCACTCATTTATGACAATCACATGATGTCAAGGCAAATAGAGAGTAGCACACACACACACACACACACACACACACACACACATTCATCTGTATATAGGATGGTCTTCTTTCAATTTCTTTCTGCTAGTTTGGTTGTCCATTGGTTAAAGTTGAACACACTCGACCAAAGTGTCATACAGCAGGACTGAACCCAAAACCATGTGGTTGGGAAGCAAACTTCTTACTACACAACCATTCCTGTGCATGTGTGTGTGTATGTATATATATATATATATATATATATATAAAAATCGATCCCAGGACATATTCTAATATGTCTAATACTTATTCTATCGGTCTCTTTTGCCGAACTGCTAAGTTATGGGGACATAAACACACCAACATCAGTTCTCCAGCAACGGAGGCAGGACAAACACACACACAAACATATATATTATACTAGGGGTGTAGTAGAAGACACTTGCTCAAGGTGCCACACTGTGGGGCTGAACCTGGAACCATGTTGTAGGGAAACAAACTTTTTACCACACAGTCACGCCTGTGCTTAAAGCTCCTTACCACACACCCACACCTATATATACTCTTTTACTTGTTTCAGTCATTTGACTGTGGCCATGCTGGAGCACCGCCTTTAGTCCAGCAAATCGACCCCGGGACTTATCCTTTGTAAGCCCAGTACTTATTCTATCGCTCTTTTGCCGAACTGCTAAACACACCAGCATCGGTTGTCAAGCACAGACACACAAACACACACACACACATACATATATACACATATATGACAGGCTTCTTTCAGTTTCCGTCTACCAAATCCACTCACAAGGCATTGGTCGGCCCGGGGTTATAGCAGAAGACACTTGCCCAAGATGCCACGCAGTGGGACTGAACCTGGAACCATGTGGTTGGTTAGCAAGCTACTTACCACGCAACCACTCCTGCGCCTATATATATATATATATATATATATATATAGTTTACTGTTTTGTTATGGGTAGGATCAACAAAAAAAGTAGTCTGTCTAGTGAGAGAGAAATGCCATATAGTATAGATAGTATTTAAATAAGAGCTGCTAATAATTTCATGCTATGGAAACACAATAATCCAGGAGACTTGGATAACATGCCTTGTGTCTCCAAGCAATATTTCAAGCTTGGTGCACATGTGGATATGCATTTCCATAGTGTTAAACTATTATCATCATCGTTCAGCGTTGGCTTTCCATGCTGGCATGGTTTGACTGAGGCCAGGTTAGTCAGAAGGCTGCAACAGGCTCCAATCCAATCTGGCAGTGTTTCTACAGCTGAATGCCCTTCCTAATGCCAACCACTCTGAGAGTGTAGTGGATGCTTTTTACATGCCACTGGCATGGGAGCCTGTCAGGTAGCACTGGCAATGACCATGCTCAAATGGTACTTTTTACATGCCACCAGCACTGACATCGACCATGCTTATATGGTACATTTTACGTGCCACTGGCATCAACCATGCTTGAATGGTGCATTTTATGTACCAATCAGGTGGTACTGTCATCGGCCATGATGACGACTTGCCTCAACAGGTCTTTGCATGCTCACTTTATTGCCCAATGATTGAAGAGTACTCTTAAATGGGCTGGTTATGCTGCACTGACATAGGCCACAGTTATGGTCTCACTTGGCTTGCCGGGTCTTCTCAAGCACAGCATATCTCCAAAGGTCTTGGTCATTTGTCATTGCCTTGGTGCGGCCCAACGTTCAAAGGTCGTGCTTATTGTGTATACTAAGTGGTACATCTTGTGATGTATTTGCTGTTTTGTCACCAATATTTTTGTAATGGTTTGGAAAATGGTGTCCTTTCCCTCTGTCTACTTACATACCCTCTGCCACAACAGCTGAACTATCTACTTTGTTACTCTTTTCACTTACATCCATTGTTCCTCTTTTTGTACTTACCCTCACCTATCCCCTTGCTTAAAATCATCCTTCTCTCTATCTCTCCCTGCTGCTTCTTCCTCTTGTGGCAGTGGGCTTTTTTCTTTATTATTGCAAGTTGCAGGGCAACATTGATAGTGCTGGCACTATAAAAATAACTCTCAGTACACACTGTAAAGTGGTTGGTATTAAGAAGGGTATAAACCAGTCATAGAAACCAAATCTGTGACTTGGTAGCACAACACAATCCTCTGACTTGTCAGATACTGATGATGTATCCAACCAATGCCAGCGTGGAAATTGGATGTGAGATATCATATTTTTGTGTCACATGTCACGAATCTCTCTTGTGCATCCATGTGTTTTGAACAAAGGGAAATGTGATGTTTAGTAAGTTTAGTGGGTTCAAATTTTGGC
Organism: Octopus sinensis; assembly: GCF_006345805.1. Classification (NCBI taxonomy): domain Eukaryota; kingdom Metazoa; phylum Mollusca; class Cephalopoda; order Octopoda; family Octopodidae; genus Octopus; species Octopus sinensis. The sequence goes on from NC_043006.1 coordinate 65,845,676, forward strand.
ACAAGGTCAGCAATTTGCGGGAGGGAGTAAGTTGGTTATATTCAACTCCAGTGTGTAACTGGTACTTATTTTATCGACTCCGAAAGGATGAAAGACAAAGTTGACCTTAGCGGAATTTGAACTCGGAATGTAAAGACAGACGAAATGCTGCTAAGCATTTGGCCCAACATGATAACGATTCTGCCAACTTGCCCCACCCTCAGCGCACAATATTGAGAACTTCAGTGGATTTCATCACAGATTTCAAACCTTGTCACATGCTAGAGTTACTATGTACGAGTTTACGTATCCTGCTCTGTGATATTTGCTTTGTCATCATCATCATTTTATCATCCATTTCTTCATGCTTGCATGGATTAGAAAGAGTTTAGTGTGGCAAATTTTCCATGGCTGAATGTCCTTCATGTTGCCAACCCTTACTCATTTTTAAGCAAGGAAATATTTCCCAATGGCCAGGTGTCCTGTCACAGTATTGGAAATAAATTACATTTGTTTACAATAATCAAGCAATGTCCAGACAAGGAGGCATGTACATACATGCACTCACACACAAATACATATGATAGGCTTCTTTCAGTTTCCATCTACCAAGTGGTTGGCATTAGGGTGTCCAGCTGTAGAAATCCTGCCAAATCAGACTGGTGTCTGGTACAACCCCTCAGCTTCCCAGCCCTGGTCAAACTGTCCAACCCATGCTAGCATGGACAATGGATGTTAAATGATAATGATGAATTCCACTCAGTTTTAGCTGGCCTGGGCAAGAGTATAAAATGCTTGCCCAGAGTACCACACAGTGGGACTGAACCGGAGCCCATGTAATTCGGAAGCAAACTTCTCAACCGCATAGCCATACCTGTGCCTTCTCTATATTAATTTTCTGACATTGTTGCTGCAAGTCCACACCTTTACAGGGAAGGGTTGTACTCTCTTTTACTTGTTTCAGTCATTTGACTGTGGCCATGCTGAAGCACCACCTTTAGTCGAGCAAATTGACCCCAGGACTTATTCTTTGTAAGCCTAGTACTTTATTGGTCTCTTTTGCCGAACTGCTAAGTTACATAGACGTAAACACACCAGCATTGGTTGTCAAGCGATGTTGGGGGGACACAGACACACAAACATACACACATACATATATATATATATATATATATATATATATATATATATATATATACACACACACATGACAGGCTTCTTTCAGTTTCCGTCTACCAAATCCACTCACAAGGCTTTGGTCGGTCCGAGGCCACAGCAGAAGACACCTGCCCAAGGTGCCACGCAGTGGGAACGAACCTGGAACCATGTGGTTGGTAAGCAAGCTACTTACCACAGAGACACTCCTGCACTTATGGTTGTAGTTGATGAAATCAACTTCTACTACTTAATTGATCCTTTGTTTATTGATCTTTAGGAGATTTGAACACTGGATGTTAAGGGGACTTATACCTCTTTTTGTCTGATGCTCTATTATTTCACTATTTTCATTATTTAACATCCATTTTTCCATGCTGGCATGGATTGGAGGATTTCACAGGGGCTGGTAAGCCTGGGACCTGTGCCAGGCTCTGTTGTCTGTTTTGGAATTGTTTCTATGCCCTTCCTAATACCAACCTCTTTACAGAGTTTACTGGGTGCTTTTTATGTGGTGCCAGCACCAGTGCTTTTACACATGGCACCAGCAAGGGTGCTTTTTATGTGGTGCCTTATTTTGAGTGAAGAGACATTGGCTCAATTCCCAGTTGAAACCATTTCACTGCACTTCATCTTGTGATGCAAATACGTTGTTGCTTGACCTACTAACAATAGCAGCCAAACCATTATCAAATCACTCCCTACTGTCATAAAGGAAGAGCACATTAAATGATACAATCCAAGTTATACTGTTTTGAGAGGATCCCCTTCGGTCATGAATGACCATGGGATTGCACCTACAAAGTACCCCTCTCAGGCACAGGTCTGGGCAAGGTCGTTTATGGATGACCAGCAGTTGCCCATGCACATCAGCCTCCCCTCTCCATGCCACTGATGTTGGGAAAGGCAAAGGCTGATACAGCTTGGTACCAGGGACATTGCAACTCATTTCTACAGCTGAGTGAACTGGAGCAATGTGAAATAAAATGCCTTGCTCAAGAACACAATATGTAGCCTGGTCTGGGAATCGAACTCACTACCTCATGATTGTGAGCCCAACACTCTAACCATCACACTGTTTTGGAATAAAATGGGAAATAGTCACAATTGAAACTCTTGATCTGTTTGGCCTGCTTGATGAAGGCTGACTTGGACTAAACATTTTTGGGTGATGTGGTGTAACATTGCTTTGCAAGTTCCACATACTCGATCTGTAATGTGACTTCACATTTGATGACCACCCTGCTTAAGATTGCCCCTCATTCTATGATACAAATTCCTGTTTAAATTGATATAAAAATTTAAACCTTTAAAATTTTATGTTAATTTATATTCCAAACACCAGCTTGATATTGGCTTCAAATTTTGGCACAAGGCCAGCAATTTCAAGGGAAGGAGTATGTTTGTTACATTGACCTCCAGTGCTCAACTGGTACTTATTTTATCAACCCTGAAAGGCAAAGTCAACCTTGCTGGAGTATGAAATCAGAACGTAAAGAGGAACAAAATTCTGCTTAATGTTTTTCTCAGCATGCTAACGTTTCTGTTGCCAGTTATTTTACTAAATTCTTCATGATTTTCAAAATTAATTGACACAACAGTAGTGTTTCAGCAGAAATATGGTAACAAAAGAATTAACTAAATGGTTTCATGGCCCTTAATAATTAATACAACTATTTGATGTGATGATTTGTTTCATCAGTTGAAAATTTTCTGTGATAAAGAGACCTTATATGATCACATTATTAGAATCAGTGCCACCTGACTGGCTCTTGTGCTGGTGGCATGCAATAAGCACCATTCTTGTGTCAGTTGTCAGTGCCAGTGGGGTGTAAAAAGACCTGGTTGATGCCAGCGACCCTGCCCCAACTGGCTCCTGTGCTGGTAGCACATAAAAGGCACCATCCGAATGTGACCGATGCCAGTGCCACCTGACTGACTCCTGTGCCAGTGGAATGTAAAAAGCACCCAATACGCTCTCGGGATGGTTGGCGTCAGGAAGGATATCCAGCTGCAGAACATTGCCAGATCAGATTGGAGCCTGGTGCGACCACCTGGCTTGCCAGTCCCCAGTCAAACCATCCAACCCATGCCAGCATAGAAAACAGACGTTAAACGATGATGATGATGGTTACTATTTTTCGTCTTGGAAAGGGAAGAGCAGCTCCCATTGATTATCCTCACTCTCTCTTAATGTGAATAGCTATGCTAAATCCTCTACAAGAACTAACTCTGAACCCCTATTGTACTTTAACCCCTCATCTTACATGAAACTCACCCCCATCTTGGTGTTTGTACTTTTGTGAGCTGAATGGCAACCTCACTAGTACTGGTAGCACCAAAAAAAATAGAAGCATTTAGTGCGTTTTGTAAAGAGGGTGGTGGTAAGAAGAGCATCCATCTGTAGAAACCTGCCGAAGTAGGCATTGTAGCATGATACAGTCCTTGGGCCCAGCAGATCCTGTCAAACTGTTCATTCCATACCAACATAGAACATGGATGTTAAATGATGATGATGGGGCTATCTTCAAAGTGGAGATGTGGCCCCATTGCTTATAACAGAGTGAATTCCGTTAAAGGCACCCAAGGCCTAGGTGTTGGTGCTAAACCCATGTATGTAACCTGATCAAACTTGCAGCTTATAGTAACCTTGTTAGCTTATACACATTCAGCCAGGCATTCTATAACTTTGGTGGTTTATAGACATGCATCCAAACTTGGTTTCCGAAAGAGAAAAATAGATGAGATTTTTTTTTTTTTCATCCTTATTTCCTTCAATGCAAACATTTGAGTTTGATAACCTGAAGTCTAATGCACTAGAAAAAGTAGACTGACACAGCATTGGTTCAGTCCTGCTACATAGCACCTTGGCCAAGTATCTTCTGCAGTATTCTCCGTCTGACCAATTTTTGCACGGTGGGTTGATAGATGGAAACTAAGAAGCCCTTGTATGTGTGTTATTTCATTGTCTTGACATTGTATCATTTGTAATGTTCTGTGAAGACCTATTTGGTCATGGGAAACATTACCTTGCTTGGAAATAGGTGAGGGTTGGTGACAGGAAGGGCATCCAATTGTAGAAAATCTGCCTCAATAAAGTCTGTATGACCCATGCAAGCATGGAAAAATGGACGTTAAAACAATGATGATTGCTGTATGAATTGCAAGTACTCCAGTCTTGTCTCGTGTAACCAAGCCTGATGGATCTGTGGGCTTGTAGTTATTAATAGGGTGCACAGTTAAATGTGCGAGCTTGGCATTGCAATTGGATATGGTTTTCAGAGGTAAAAGATACCAGATGACTATGGTATTAGTTGAAGGAACACTGTGTAACTTCAATGAAGGGCTTGAACAAATGTTGAGGTTCTAGAGAGAGCACAAACTGCTACACAACCCATAACTTTTTTTGTTACCGAAAACTAGGATTTCTGTTTATATTCAGGTCAACCATGACCATCTCATCTTTTATGCAAGTACAGTATATTCAGAAATACTGTACCCAATGTTTACATTTTTAGTTATTTATTTTTGAAGGTGCTATGGTATCGTGATTTGATAAATTTGGCTGTGATTTCCAGCAGGCCGAACGAGGTTCTGTGTGACATGAGTCAACAGAACCTACAATATTTTAACCTTAGCTCAGAGAACTCCCAAACTTGACGATGGTGGTGGGGCAATTCCTTATTATCACTGATATTTATTTTATCGATCAGATAAAAGCTGACATCAGTTTCAAATCGACGCCAAATTTCAAGGGACGTAAGTCAACACCGCAAAGTGTTTTTCTACGACCCACGACAAGGTACCCCGAACACTCACACAAAAAGAAATTTTAAAATTTTAATTTTATTTTGACTATCACGGTAGACTTGGTGATTTTTAAAATTATATATTATGCACTTCGTGTTTTCTTATGCGCGTTGATACCCCTTTTTGTGGTGCAAAAAGGTTGGGCATTGCTGCTCTACAAATCTTGCGGACAACAGTTTAATAGTGATGGTAGTGGTGGAGAGGGCTTTCTACGAAGGACGTGTTGCTTTTTCGTTTGTTCACACCAGCAGAAGCACTTTAAACGTCGTGTCGTGTCATCATCTACCTTAGTGTTGTATCGTCTATCGTCCATTTCGGAGTTAATTCACGAGTGTAAAATAACGAATTGCTTTTCCATGCTCACTCAACATTTATATCAAACCTATATCTATGTTGGTTGTATATGTATATCGTTGCTATTATGTTTAACTGTCGTATGTCCAAATTTGGCCAAATGCGTTTTTTTTTACATTTTCTTTTAAATATCGATTAAAAATAAGACTTTTTTAATACTTTCCAATGCATTAAGGCGCGGATGTGGATGTGGTTCCTTGTGAGTGGATTTGGTAGACGAACACTGTGTGGAAGCCCGTGGGGTGTGTGTCTTTGTATCCTCCTCCCACCGCCATCACTTGACAACCAGTGCTAGTTTGTTTACGTCCCACCTAACTTAACGGTTTGGCAAAAGAAATCGATAGAATGCCAGATTCTACTAGTAAGCACTAGGGTCGATTTGTTCGAATAAAACCCTTCAAGGCGGTGCTCCAGCATGACCGCGGTGCAGAGTCCGGAAAGAATAAAAGAGAAAAGTTACGTTTTAAAACACTTGAGAAATACGCACATACCAACCAACATGCGTACATGTTCACGCACTTGTTTGCCAAGATCTATGGTGTCTAGGCACGTTATCACATTCTCAACCTCAACGCATGCCTGAACCTGATTTTAAGCAAGTCCAAAACACATTTCGGTCCGTTAACTTCATAAGTTTTTATGGGTTTATCTAAGGCCTTCGCCCCCTCCTCCATCTCTCCTTAACGTGTATATTTTATGAAATTAGCCTCAATACATTATAACTCTTTCTACTGGAAGCTCAAGGCCTCAGATTTGAGGGAATGGGATAAGTCGATTACATCGATCCCAGTACGTAACCGGTACTAATTTTATTGACCCCAAAAAGTCGAAAGGCAAAGTCGAACTCGGCGGAATTTGAGCTCAGAACATAACGGCAGACGAAATATCGCTAAGCATTTCGCCCGGTGTGCTAACGATTCTGCTAGTTCGCCGCCTTTAATAATAATATTAATAATTTTTGGGGGTCTTTCGTTATTCCTTTGTGAAAACTTTTTTTTCCTATTAACTGAGGCAACGGGTTAAAAAAAAAAAAGAAAAAGAATCATTAAAAACAAATACATCCGTTTTAACTTTGGTTTAATTATCAATTAATTTGTTGTTTGTTACCAGCCACGTGGTCCACGAAATGAAACTTAGGATCTCAAACCAATGGACTGTAAATCGTTTGGTCCGAGGCCGCTCAAAGAATAAATTTTAATTCGTGGGTTTATATATAAAATGCAACGAAGTGTGTAGGAAAAGAATAAATAAAAATAAGAATAATACAATTCGATAAAACGAACGTAATTCTACTGACCATTCTTTTTATTATAATTATAATAATTGGTTTAAAATTTTGACACAAGGCCAGCAATTTCGGGAGTAGGAGGGGTGGGTATGTCGATTACGTCGACCTCAGCGGAATTTGAACTCAGAACGTATAATGCTGCTATGCTAACGATTCTGCCTTATATGCATGTAGTAATTGGCGAAGGTAAAGGACACGAACCGTACCCCCCTTCGTTTTTTTTTTGTGGGGGGGGGGGGTTCAACAGAAACCCACTTTTCCCACTGGAGATTCCGAATCTGCAAAAAAAAAAATCGGCATTTCAGAGTTTTAAATTCCCCCCCCCCCCCAAAATTTTTTTCGCTTTTTTAAAGAAATTTTCTTTGCGAAATACGTAAAAAAAATAGAGAGATTATGATTATGACAAAAAAATTTTGTAAAATTTCAATTTTTCAAAAATAAATAGACATAAATAGATAAACACCCCCATCCACTCCACCAGCGCATCTGTGACAGAAAGTGAACATGTGGTGTTGAGGATCTTTTGGAATTAGAGCTATGTAAAAATTAGTTTTTTTGCACACACACACACACACACACACACTAAAATGACATTTAAAAAAAATTTTTTTTTTTGAGAATTCGTATTTAGAATGTGGATCTTCATTTGGCTGTTGTTTCTAGCTTGACGGACTTTCCGGTTGGAGCGTACTTAAAAATTGAAGATTTTGAAAACTCCCAAAAACACATTTTCAAAATTTTAATTTTCCCCCTCTCCACCTCTCTGTCAAAAAAGGGGGTGGGGAATAAAATTTTGAAAAAACGATTCGTCGTTTAGCTGCTGTTTCTAGCATGTCGAGTTTTCTGTTTAGATACTGTTTATGGGGGAGGGGTGTTTATTTTTTTGTAAAATTTCAATTTTACAAATTTTTTTTTACAATCCTAATCTTCGTATTTTTCTACATATTTCAACAAAATAGATTTCTAAAAAGTGAAAAACGGGGTGGGGGGATTCAAATATTGAAATGCTGTTTTTTTTTTTGCAGATTCGGAATCTTCACAGTCGAAAAGGTGGGTTTCTGTAGAAAAAAACCAAAAGCAAAAAAAAAAAATAACCTAAAGCGGGTGCAGTCCATGTCCTTTATCTCTGCCGTAGTAATTTATATATTATGTGCTTTGTTTTGTTATGTACTTGACCCTCTGGTCCGTGGAAAAATTGTCTTGCATGAAACCTGTCCATGAAGGCCCGCTGCTGTAGCCTGCAGCTGTGATCTAATACGCTCCATTTGTGACCATGTGGTCTTATTTTAAGACAATGCACATCTAAGACTGTCCTTTTTATAAGCACACCACGTTGTGAGTTGTGGAAAAATATACGTAACATATGTAAACCTAGAAGTGGTAAGCTGTAGTTATCCAATTTAAAAAGTCATTTTGCATGAGTGACTACCGAGTTAATTGTTATTTTATGGTATGTTTTACAAATGTAAAATTCAAAGATACAACATGTGTAGTATGAATACTACTTCGAGCCAATGTAAATTGCTAAGAATATTTTCTTCTTGGAAAGCGGCGAACTGGCAGAGACGTTAGCACAGTGGGTGAAATGCTTTGTAGTATTTCATCTGTCTTTGTGTTCTGAGCTCAGATTCTGCTGAGGTTGACTTTGCCTTTCATCCTTTCGGGTGAGTGGTGGGGGGTCGATAAATTAAGTACTAGTTGCATACTGGGGTCGATTTAATTGACTGGCCCTTCCCCCAAAATTTCGGGCCTTGTGCCTAGAGTAGAAACGAATATTTTCTTCTCGGGCCCTGGTTATCTGCTTTCTATGACCGAGATCACTGCGTTCCACTTGAATGTTCATTGCTGGGTTCAAAACCAGCAATTTTTGAGGGGCAGGGCATGTCAATCACCTCAACCTCAGTAGGGAGAAGGGGCGGGAATGGGTAAGTGGGGTAAAAGAAATAGTTTCTGATTTTCTTTTATTTCCTCCCTATCTGTTTGAAACTATTACCTTGCAAGAATTGCATCCTTTGTTCTGTTTCATCATCTTTGGGAGTAAAAATTGGTCAGCATAGTTGTTGTTGTTGCTGACAGTCCAAAACCTAGTCAGCTGACAGGTACTTTTTTCAAGAAATTTTTCCTCGACTTTGACCTGATTTTAATTAAGGTTGCTAATAAAATATCTGAATAATTTTCTCTGTTGGATTCCAAGTCGAGTTTTTCTGACGCTAATGTCTAATTTTATAATTTTCAATTTGCAAGATGTCTACAGCAGAGCAAAATGAGTGACTAATTTCAATAATTTCTTCTCTTGAACATCACCTGTAAATATATCAGGATGAGAACCACTGCAGCAGGTCGTGAAGAAGCTATAGAGAATATTTTATGATGAATTTTTAGATTTAGTGGAGTTTTGTAAATTTTATATCATGTCCTGTTTTTCCAAGATCCTCTTTTACTTGATCGAGATATTTAAAATTTTTGTATTTCTGATCTTATGACTAAAGATGGATATTGATGTATATGAACATCTTTTTCCCAAATGTATTTCTGGGGACAAACACACACACAAAAACATATACATATATACGACAGGCTTCTTTCAGTTTCCGTCTACCAAATCCACTCACAAGGCTTTGGTTGGCCCAAGGCTGTAGTAGAAGACACTTGCTCAAGGTGCCACACAGTGGGATTGAACCTGGAACCATGTGGTTCGTAAGCAAGCTACTTACCACACAGCCACTCCTATGCCTTAATTACCATTTATCATATATTTTATAAACAATAAACACCCCTCTCTCTCTTTCGGAGAGGCATTCTTTAGAATTTTTGGAGATCTTTGGGAATTCCAATGTATAGATTTTTTGTGGTTCCTTCCATTTTATCCTGGTGGTCATTATTATACATATCTTATTCTACTGACAATAATGTATATGAGGAAGATTTGGCTGCTATTTCTGTAACCAGTTGATTAACCATGTACAGGTTTGTTGATTAATTTGTGTCAGTGCATAATATGTTCACATGAATGGACTGAATAGAAACAGTTCTTTGTGTATCGAGCCTTCGGCACTCTGGTTTGATTCCACTGTGAGCCATCTTGGGCAAATATCTTTGGGTTAACTAACTGAAAACCTTGGGAGTGAAATTTGAGTAGATGGAGACTAACCAGAAGCCCTTCAAATGACCTTTATGTGTAATTGCATGTACACACCAATTCTGGCAGAGACCTTAGTTATGGGCACACCTACACAAGTGTGCCCTCCACTGACTTTGTTTCCTCATAACTTTCAGAAAAATGGATATTTTTTTAATGAAATTTCCTAGAAATATGCTTCTGATGGCATAGATTCCAATTATATTGGAATTTGTCAGGAAATATTTTTTTCAGAAGGATGGGGAAGCGGAGCTTTGGATAATTCACACGAGTTGGTTTTGTTTCTTCATAACTTTCAGAAAGATAGGCATTTTTTAATGAAATTTTCTACAAATACATTTCAGGTGGTGTAGATTGCGATGTCAGTATAATGTGTAAAAAAAAAAAAAAAAAACACATCTAAAAGAGACTTGAAAATTTGAGAAAATTTTAATGTATGTATGTGTGCACAGCCACCATTTAAAAAAATTTCCTTTTTCCACATTGAATTCCAATGTAATTGGCATTTGAAAGGTATTTGTAGAAAACTTCATTCTAAATATCCATTTTTCTGAAAGCTATAAAGACTGTGCATGGCTTAGTAGTTAGGATGTTTGGCTCACAATTGTGAGGTTGTGAGTTCGATTCCCAGAGACATCTCGTGTCCTTAAGCAAGATACTTTATTTCACATTGCTCCAGCCACTCTGCTGGCAAAAATGAGTTGTACATGTAGTTCGAAGGGGGCAGCCTTGTTATATTCTATGTCACGCTGGATCTCCCTGAGAAATTCGTTAAGGGTATGCATGTCTGTGAAGGCGGCGAGCTGGCAGAAAAGTTAGCAAACTGGGCGAAATGCTTAGTATTTTGTCTGCCACTATGTTCTGAGTTCAAATTCCGCTGAGGTCGACTTTGCCTTTCATCCTTTCGGGGTCGATTAAATAAGTACCAGTTACAGACTGGGGTCGATATAGTCGACTTAATCCCTTTGTTTGTCCCCTCTTATTTATGTGTTTTGTGCCTAGACTGAGATTTTGTCAGTATACCTTTGAACTCTGACCATTCATTAGCACTATTGTATTAGACATTTGTTCTTTGGATTCTTTTGATCCACATTTCTATCAATAACCTTATTGCAGCTAATGTTTTGAGTGTGGAGGCACATGGTCTTATGGTGAGAGCAGCTGACTTGCAGTTGAGGCATCATGGGGCATCTCAGACCAGGCGATGTGTGTGTTTAAGAGCAAGACACCTAAGCTCCATGCAGCAATGGCAAACTCTGCTACCTCTTTCACCACAACTTTCTCTCACTCTCTCCTCCTGCATCTAGCAGCTCACCTGAGATGGATGGGCGTCCCGTCCAGGTGGGGGAGCCTATATGGCAATGAAGCAGGCAAACTAGCCCTTATGAGCCAAGCATGGCTTGAGGAGGAACAAACAACATGCTTTGAGCACAAGACCTAAGTGGAGATTAAGGAACACATTCCACTATCTTTATTGTTGTTGCTCAACACTGGTTTAGCTCTCTGTTGGCCCCTGCTGTCATGCAGAACAACAAAGTATATTGGATGTTATGCTGTAGAGCTGTGGTTCTTACCTCTTTTAATATTCTGGGGATTTTTTTTAGGGGGCTACATCAAAAAATGTAAAGTACAAGTCAGTTAAAGAAAAAATTATAAAAGGAAGACAGTTGAGGGCTGCTTGAAGGTTGCACAAAGTCCTGGGAGTGGCAGTTGAGAACTGCTGTTTTAGAGACCTCCAAAATTGGGAGGGTGTGTACTTTAAATGCTTATATTTTGTAAATTATTTGTAAAGAGCGTTAGTGTGTGTATATCAGTAGTTACAGTGGTAGGGGTAATGTGTGTGCATGTCAACAGTAATGGGGACATAAACACACCAACCCCCTTTGTCAAGTGGTGGTGGGACAAACACATACACACAATGGGCTTCTTTCATTTTCCAACTACCAAATCCACTCATTAGGCTTTAGTTGACCTGAAGCTATAGTAGAAGACACTTGCCCGAGGTGCGACACAGTGGGACTGAACTCAGGACGATATGGCTGGAAAGCAAGCTTCTTACCACATGACTAACGCTTGTGAACCTGTTTACATAACTAAATTATTGTACAGTTACTGTTAAGCCTTGTTCAAAGCTGTATATAGAAGAGGTGTCTCTTGGAATGTTATAATATATTTCGATGTGTGTATGTATTTGTAATTTGTTGCTTTGTAACATTATTTGATTTCCTTAACAAAGTCTCTCAGAATCTAATGCCACAAGTGGTAATTCCAATCTCCATGATATGAAACTTATCAATCTTGATTATGTGAAAGATGTCATTGTGTTAGCAGATGCTAAAGAACAGCCTCCACAGCTGATGCCTCTCAACCTAGCAAAGGTAAGCTAGCAGCATTTATTTCTTCTTTCTGATATTCTGTTGTATACCTTTTGAATTGTTTAGCTCTAAATCTACACTAATCAAGCAGAGGTGTTCATGCCATCCCATCATCATCACCATGTCCATTCTCCATGCTGGCATAGGGTGGACGGTTTTACAGAAGCTGGCAAGCCAAAGAACTGCACCAGGCTCTAATTGTCTGGTATCTACAGCTGGATTTCTTAGGCATGCTGATAAATGTCAATCTCCTGCCAGGATTTCTTACATATGTACAAGGCCACATATTTGGAAGGAGAGTCTGATCAATTATATTGATCCTGTTATATCAGTGGTACTTTATTTTATTGATCCCCATCATAATCATTTAATGCCCGTTTTCCTTGCTGGAAAAAATTATCCAGGTGTCAAATACTTGGTTTATATACATGACTATTTCCTCTTGAATCTACATTAGAAATTCTTAAGGCAGAATCATTGGTACATTGAATGCTTGCTGCATTTCTTCCAGCTTAACGTTCAGATTCTGCTGAAGTCAGCTTTGTCTTTCATTCTTTTGGTGGGGTCGATAAAATAATTATAATAGTAGTTGAGCACTGGGGCTTGATGTTTTCAACTATAGGCTTTGTGCCTATAGTAGAAATAATAATAATTATTATTAATAATTACGAGCACTCAGAGAGTGCAAACCTCTGCTAAGACAACACTGATGTTCTCTCAATGATTAGTGAGAGATGATTTTTTTTAAATGAGAATATCTGAAATAAACTTGACTGCTCTCACAAACGAGAAGACTAAAAATGAACCCGACTGCTCTCAAAAATTAAGTGAAAAAAAAACGGAAAATAATCCAGAATCCCAAAATCTAATCAGTTCATGCCAGTCATGAGGCCAAATATCCCTGAAATTTTCATCTGGATCCATCCAGCAGTTCTTGAGATATCTTGTCCCTGGACAAACAAACAAACATGACTGGAAACAAAACCTCTGCCTTCACTAAGGTGGAGGTAATAAGGCGTGTTAGTGGAATCATTAGCATGCTGGCCAAGATGCTTAGCATTTCATCCTGTATTCATGTTCTTAGTTCAAATTCCACCAAAGTCAACCTTGCTTTTCATCCTTTCGGGGTTGATGAATTAAGTACCAGCTGTGTACTGGGATCAATGTAATTGCCTACTTCCTTTCTCTAAAATTTCTGTTCCTTGTACCTATAATAGAAAGGATTATTATTTGTAGTAGTAGAAGGGATTGTGGTGAAAAACATTTCTCTTTCTGGATTCAGCAAAATACTAATCAAATATCATCAATCAAATTGACTATCCCCTCCCGAAACATTTTTGTCCATTAGGGTAATGGATTGGCCAACTCAGCATGCAAGTTGGTTCTTTACATTCTAAGTTCAAATGTGGGCAAGGCCAACATTGCCCTTCATCCTTCCTAAATTGATAAAATAAAGCACTTGTAGTGCGATTAATTTAATCAACTGACCCCTCTCCTCTCTTCTTTAATTTCTGACCTTGTACCTGTCATTTAGTAGTACTTTAATCCCTGTGTTTTGAGTCCAAATTCTGCCAGGATCAAGTGGGGAGTCCTTTCAGGAACATTGAAACCCAGATTTATATGTTTCTATCAGCATGTGACTCAGTGATGTCAGTAAGATGGTCTTTTACTTCCTATTTCATGTGTGTTTGTTTGTGTGCCAAGTTATCTAAAATATCTTTTTAAGTTGTAGAAAGAATTTGGTACATTCTTTAATCTTTGGATCACAGTTGAAGACATTCTAATGCTTTTAGGAGGCTGGGCTCAGATTACTGCATGCCATAGATGGTATGCAGTAATCATATCTTCTATCCCTTTCTTTTTGTTCCAATTCACCAGCATCATCGTTTAACATCCATTTTCCATGCTGGCATGGGTTGGATGGTTTAAGAGAAGCTGGCAAGCCAAAGAGCTGCACCAGGTCTCAGTTGTCAGTTTTTGGCATGGTTTCTACAGCTGGATGCCCTTCCTAGCTCTAATCACTTTACAGAGGCTACATGAATAAATAAGCCTTACATTTGACTGAGTAATCATTGTCGTTTAACGTCTGTTTTCCATGCTGGCATGGGTTGGATGGTTTGACTGAAGGCTGCACCATGCTCCACTCTGATCTGGCAAAGTTTCTACAGCTGGATGCCTTTTCTAACGCCAACCACTCAGAGGGTGTATTGGGTACTTTTTACGTGCCACTGGCATGAGGGCCAGTCAGGCGGCACTGGCAACAACCATGCCCAAATGGTGCTTTTTATGGGCCACCAGCTTGGGACCAGTCAGGTGGCACTGGCATTGACTATGCTAAAATAGTGCATTTTATGTGCCACCGGCACGGGTGCCAATTAGGTGGTACTGTCATTGGCCATGACAACGATTTCACTTGCCTCAACTGATCTTCACAAGCACGGTTTATTGCCCAATGACTGAAGGGTACTCTTAAATGGGCAAGTTATGCTGCACTGGCATGGGCCACAGTTATGGTCTCACAATCTGAATGCTAAAGGGTTAGCTTGAATCTGATAGAATTTAATGTGATCAGAATTTTGTTGTGACTCTTTCTTCAATTATCATTTTAATGAAAAGTCATTTTTCATGTTTCACAGTTTTTTTTTTTTTTTTTTTGCCAGTACAGAAACTTTTCATGTGGCCATCATACTTGCTTTTATATAATTATAAATCTCAAATCTGTAATATTTTTATCATTAGTTAGTGCCCAAAATCCCCTTCAGTCATGCTGCAGCCCTAAACCATCACAGCCAAACCTGTTATGCCTGGGTCATCGAGTAGGAAGGTCATCACTGTTATTGGATTCGATGTAATCAACACATCCCCTCTCCCAAAATGGTTGCCCTTGTAGATCCCAAAATTTGAAACCATTATTATTATTAGTTGTAGTATTGAGAAAGCAGCATATGCAAAGTGACACTGGGGTACATATATACAAAACCCAATATACCCATCATGACTACCCATCTGATAATGGTACACCAGGCACATGCATTACAACTGTATGTGTGTGTGACGTGGTGACCCTATATCAAGATAAATAGTGCATGACCTTTCAGGTGGGGCTCAGAATTTCTTTAAGTCGAGTAGCCCATCCCACTCAAAAGGTCCCAGAATAAGGGCTGTTTGAGGATGCTGAAGGACACTACCAAGTTTCCAGGGTGAGTTATTCAAACTTCAAAGAATTCCTCTCAATACATGACTGATTCTCCCCCACCACTCCTGCTTGTGATCAGAGATGCATGTATTGTCAGCCACTAAGGGACATGCTTATCTCGTTAAGGTCAAGCAAATGTCAAGCAAATCTGCAGTATTGAGCAGTGAGCTGGCAAAACTGTTAGGACACTGGGAAAAATGCTAAATGGTATGTCATCTGTCTTTCCTTTTTGAGTTCAAATACTATTCAAGTTGACTTTGCCATTCATCCTCTGGGATTGATAAAATAAGTGTCAATGAGGCACTGTGGTCGATATAGTCAACTAGCCCTGCTACCCCAAAATTTCAGGCCTTGTGCCCATTGTAGAAAGGGTTATTATTAACCAGTGGTAAGGTGGTGAGCTGGCAGAATCGTTAGTGTGCTGGACAAAATGCTTAGCGGTATTTTGCCTGTTGCTATGTTCTGAGTTCAAATTCCACCAAGGTCGACTTTACATTTCATCCTTTTGGGATCAATAAATTAAGTACCAGTTGTGTTCTGGGGTTGATATAATCGATTATCTCTCTCCTTCAAATTTCAGGCCTTCTGTCTATAATAGAATTATTATTATTATTAAGGCAGTGAGCTGGCAGAGTCGTTAGTGTGCTGGACGAAATGCTTAGTGGTTGCTGTGTTCTGAGTTCAAATTCCGCCAAGGTCGACTTTACCTTTCATCCTTTCGAAGTCGATAAATTAAATACCATTTGAGTACCGGGGTCAATCTAATCAACTATCCCTCTCCCCAAATTTCAGGCTTTGTGCCTATAATAAAAAGGATTATTATTATTAGGGTGGCGAGCTGCCAGAATTGTTAGCACTCAGGACGAAATGCTTAGCGGTATTTCATCCATCTCTGTTTTGGGTTAAAATTTTACCAGCATCAACTTTACCTTTCATCCTTTCGGGGTCAATAAATTAAGTACCAGTCGAGTACTGGGGTAGATATAATCTACTATCCCTCACTCTTCAAATTTTTAGGCCTTGTGCCCATAATAGAGAGGATTATTAACCAGTGATGACATTGTTGTGTTATGTTGTACTTAGAGTAAAACTGTGGACATACACTCCTTTGTATTCAAAAGCTTTATTCAACTGAATAATCAGTTGGTAAAACACATGTGATGCTATCAATATTGTCATAGCAATGATATCATGAAGTGACCACATAAGATAATGGTGGTCTTTGTAACAACTCTTCTATTGGGCCTTGAATGATATTAACATATTTTAAATATTTTATAAATAAATATATCATGGAGACGTGTGTTTTAATGTTAAATATATTCTTTCATTTCAGCTGACCAGCCGAATAAGACAGAATGTGGACAGCAAGAAAGAGAGGGTCAATCACGTTGGTGTTGGTGTTTCAGCCGAAGGACAGGCAGTTTTTGATGCAATTATCAAAACGTTGGTTTTTTTGTTTGTTTGTTTGTTATCCTTTGTTTTTGTTTTACTTTATTATTATTATTAAGGTTGGAAAATTAAGGCGATGATCTGGCAGAATCATTAGCATGCTGGGTGAAATACTTAGCAGTATTTCGTCTGTCACAGTGTTCTGAGTTCAGAGTCTGCCGAGGCTGACTTTGCCTTTCATCCTTTCGGGGGTTGATAAGTTTCAGGCCTTGTGCCTATAGTAGAAACGATTGTTAAGGTTGGAAAAAATGCTTTTCAGGATTTCTTCCAATTTTACATTCTGAGTTCAAATGCTGCAAGAGTTTATTTTGTCTTTCATCCTTTTGGGTCAATGAAATGTTGGTGTAATCGACTTATCTCTTATCTGAAATTACTGGCCTTGTACCAAAATGTGAAACCAATATTATTATTGAGTCAGAGAGCAGCACACAGTCAAGGTGATGCTGGGATATAAATATACAAAGCCCAATATACCCATATGACTACCCATCTGATAAGGGTACCCTAAGCACATACATCACAACCATATGTACCTGACTTGGTAACCTCTTTTCATTAGATGCTAGTATCGCTTCCCAACCACACTGTTTTTGGTTCAGTCCCACTACATAGCACCTTGGGCAAGTGTTTTCTATTATAGCCCTGGACTGACCAAAGCCTCGAGAATTGATTTTGTAGATGGAAGGTGCCCGTTGTGTGTATGTATGTCTGTCTGTCTTTGGCATTAGGAAGGGCATCCAACTGTAGAAACCATGCCACAACAGACAATGGAACTTAGTGCAGCTCTCAGCTTTGCCAGCTTCTATCAAACTGTCCAACCCATGGAAGACAGGCATTGAATGATGATGTGTGTGTGTCTGTGTTTTAGACAACAAACTGGCAGAACCATTAGCATACTGGACAAAATGCTTTGTGGCATTTTCTCTGTCCTTATGTTCTGAATTGAGATTCTGTCAGGGTTGACTTGCCTTTCATCCTTTTAGGCCAGATAAAATTACTAACTGAGCAGTGGAAGGGGTTGATGTAATTGACAAGACCCTCCCTCAAATTTCAGGCCTTGTGCCTATAATAGAAAGGATTATTATTATTATTAATAATCCAGATATTGTGGCTGAATGGTTAAGGCAGAGGACTTGAAATCCATTGGAGTCTCCCTGCATAGATTTGAATCATATTGATGATGACTCTGGACAAAATATTGGGTTGTCCGGAAAGTTTGTGCCGATTTTTAAAGGAAAGAAAAGGGTCAATAAATAATTGCCATTACATTTTTAATCAACCAAATATGAACCATTTTGTTGCACAATGCGTCTCCATCTTTCCTTTAACTTGAAAATACCCTCTTCCCAGAATTGAAGTGGTTTCATAGCAAAGAATTCATCAAGGTATCTTTTTACGTCATCCAAGGAATTGAAATTCTTACCATTAAGACTATACTGCAGAGACCTGAATAAGTGGAAATCCGAAGGCACAATATCTGGTGAATATACATCTCAGCTGAGCTGCATCAATTTTTGTCTGGTTCCCAAAGCATCAAGTGCTGAAAATGGACTTTCTTATCTTCCATTTTAAAGGGTTACAGAATTAACACAGTTTATAGGAACATAAACCTTCTTCCATAAAAAAGATAGCTTAAACTGTGCTCTAAATGAAGGTGTAGTCAAATCCTATTTTATGGACTCGACCATATTCTAAAATAAGTCGGAAGGTAAGCTACTGTAAATCGGCATGAACTTTCTGGACAACCCAATACTTATAGGCATTTTGTCTGTCCATGTTCTGACTTCAAATTTCACCCTGGCCATCTATATGGAATCGATAAAACAAGTACCAGTTGTGCACTGGGGTTGATGTGATAGACGAGACTCTTACCCCAAAATTGTGGGCTTTATACCTATACTAGAAATAGTTGTTACCGCTGCCTTAGCTAAGGTGGAGGAATTGTTTTCATTTGTGTTTGTTTGTGGACAAGATTTCTCGAGAACTGCTGGATGGATTTGAATGAAACTTTCAGGGATGTTTAGCCTCATGACTAGCATGAACGGATTTGATCTGGTACCGGACAAGGATTCTGGATTATTTTTCCTTTTTTTTTTTTTTTTTTTTTTTTTACGTAATTTTTGAGAGTGGTTGGGTTCATTTTTAGTATTCTTGTTTGTGAGAGCATTTGGATTTATTTCAGATATACTCATTTTAAAAATCATCTTTAGCTAATTGTTGAGAGGACATTGGTGTTGCCTTGGCAGAGATTTATGCTCTCTGAGTGCTCTTGTTATTTATTGTAAAAAGGTGGCTGACTTAAAGAATCATTAGCACATCAAACAAAATACTTAGCAGTAATTTCTTCAGGCTCTTTACTTTCTCAGTTTAAATTTCACAAGGGTTGACTTTTTATTTTTTTATCCTTTCAGGGTCAGGTGCAAGGATTGATGTAATCGACCCCCTCCCACTTCAAAATTGCTGGCCCTGTGCCGAGATTATGAATGGATGAGGAATTGGCAGAATTGTTAGAGTATCTGCAAAACAAAAAATGCCTTTTTTGAGTTCTGAGATCAAATCCCAAAAGTTGATAGACTATTAATGAAATTGGGAAGCAAATTCCTTACCACACATCCATGTTTGCACCTGTAATAATATCCCATCAGAATCAACTTTACCTTTCATCTCTCCTGGGTTTACAGAATAACTTACATCAGGTACTTGCTGGGGTTAATGTAATCAATTGACCACATCTGCTCCACAAACTTTAGCTCCTGGGCCTCAACATGCAATATAACTATCACTTACAAACAAGTATAATTTGGTTGCATGTACCATGCATTTTCCAGATTGGTTTTAGGTGCCTCTTAAGTCATGAACAGACACAAACACCCTCTCAGCTCTTCTGATCTTAACCTAGCAGAGCATGAAGTGTAAATGAGGTGATTTATACAATCCGAATCCACGAATTTCGTGGAAGGGAACAGTTGATTAAAAATCTAATCCCTAATATTTAACTGGTATTTATTTCATTGCTGCCAGAAGGATTAAAGGCCAAGTCAAACCTGGTAGAATTTTAATTCTGAAAGTAATTCAATATAACTAAGAGTACAAAAACATTTTGTTTGATACCCTATCGATCCACTACCCTCATTAATATAAACTTGTATTAGTCTAGTTAATTGTTTTTTGTTTTTACCATGTTTTTAAAAAAAATGTTTCATCTTGTTCTATTTCAGCATTGCAGAAACTAAATGGAAAGGAAAGAATATAATTGTAATGGAAACAGTAGAAATAACACCTCCATATGGGATGGAGAACTGCCATGGACCCGATGGGAATCAAATCCTCAATCATGTAAAAAAGATAGTAAGTCACTCTCTCTCTCTTGCCCCATACATATATTAATGACTTATGTAGAGAAACACAACATACACACTCACATGTATAAGGTCAGGAGCATGAAAAAATATCATTCAGATATTCTTTTCTACTCTAGCACAAGGCCCAAAAATTTTGGGGAGGGGGCCAGTCAATTAGATCAACCCCCAGTATACAATTGGTATTTAATTTATTGACTCTGAAAGGATTAAAGGCAAAGTCGGCCTCAGTGGAATTTGAACTCAGAATGTAAAGACAGATGAAATATCGCTAAGCATTTCGCCAAGCATGCTAACATTTCTGCCTTAATATCATTCAGATATTGATAAACTATAACAGCATATATATTCAAATGGTTACCACATACCAGGAGAATTCCATTAAATCCCACATAGCAATATACGTCTTCACTTGTGAACATTTCATATAACACCATAACATTGCCATCATTATCATCATTTCAGTTCAGTTCTCCATACTTGCATAAGCTGGAATGGAGTTTATTGAGGCAGATTTTCTATGGCCAGATGCCCTCCCTATTGCTTACCTTTACCTATTTCCAAGCAAAGTGATATTTCCCTGGAAATGTTTTTGCAGAATATTGGAAATGAATGACAGCGGTACTCATTTACAACTATGAGACAATGTCAAGACAAGGCTACACACACACACACACACACACACACGTGATGTGCTTCCACACTGTTTCATAATCATCATTTAATGTCCGTTGTCCATGCTGGCATGGGTTGGACAGTTTGACCAGGACTGGTAAACTGGAAGGCTGCACCAAATTCATGATTTTCTATGGCTGGATGCTCTTCCTAATGCCAACCGCTCTGAGAGTGCAATGGGTGCTTTTACGTGCCACTGGCATGGGTGCCATTTGCGCAACACTTGGATGCATTTATGTGCCACTGACACAGGTGCCAATTTGCATGGCACTGGTATCTGCCATAACTGCGATTTTGCTTGGCTTGGTGGATCTTCTTCTCAAGCATGATATAATACCAAAGGTCTCAGTCATTTCCTCTGTGAGGCCCTACACTTGAAAGGAACTCAGCCACCATGCCTCCCTGAAGCCCAACACTCGAAACCAAATCCAATTTCAAGTCTTTGGTCAGCTTAGAGTTGTAGTTGACTCTAGCCCAGTGTGCTCTAGTAGGATTAAATCCAAAGCCATATGGTTGGGAAGCAAACATCCTGGCCACACAGGCTCACTTGCTTCTAAAGGCTAATGAGTTTCCATGTTGGGAACACTGTGGCCTATTCCTGTGCAGCATAACTGGCTCATTTAATAGTACCCCTCAATTATTGGGCAATAAACAGTGCTTGCGAAGATCTGTTGAGGCAAGTGAAGTTTTTGACATGGCCGATGACAGTACTGCCTGATTGGCACCTGTGTCAGTGGCATGTAAAAAGCACCATTTGAGTGTGGTCTCGATGCCAATGCTGCCTGACTGGTCCTGTGCTGGTGGCACTTAAAAAGCATCAGTCAAGTGTGGTCAATGCCAGTGCCAGGTGACTGGCTCTCATGCTGGTGGCATATAAAAAGTACCATAAAAACATGATCGTTGCCAGTGCTGCCTGACTGGCTCCCATGCCAGTGGAATGTAAAAAGCACCATTCAAGCGTGGCCAGTGCCAGGACCGCCTGACTGGCCCTCATGCTGGTAGCATGTAAAAATCACCCACTACACTCTTGGAGTGGTTGGCTTTAGGAAGGGCATCCAGCTGTAGGAACATTACCAGATCGAATTGGAGCATAGAAAGCAGACGTTAAATGATGATATGATGATATTCTTATGGAAGAAAACTAGAAAATTTGATAGCATGAATGAAATCGAAGAGTTCTCTATGCTTAACCCATAAAGCGCTTACATAGCACGGATTGCTGAGCATATTTTATGAAAATGAGACTACCATTCACGCATGATAAACAAAAAATAGCTAAAATATCTTCTTAGTATATAATGGTGGCAAGTTTTACATCATCTGAAAAGTCATTAGTTGAACTATTAGTCACCTTGCATTCTGGGGGGTATCGAAGCATTTGAGTGACATTAGACCCCAACAAACGTCCATAAATTAAATGCATCTATCTGGACCACAATCGTGGCCTGTTGAACTATGCCTGATGGCCATGACATGACCCGTCATGCTTTATGTGTTAAACATTGTATGCAGAAAGTTATATTTTGCATTTATTGCAAAATTGATGTTTTAATAATTTTTATCTAAAAAAATTAAAATCTTTTGCATCACAATCCTCACCATAACACTTTAGCATTTAAACCAATCATATCTGGACTACCAGCACGGGGACCAGTCCGGAGGTACCTGCATCATCCACGTTCGGATGGTGCTTTTTACGTGCCACCAGCACATCACTGAACTCTCAAAGGTAGAAGATAATGCATGATTAATTCAAAACAATGAGATAAAATGAGCATTACTTGTGACTAGTGATGGTAATGGCTCAGTGGTTAGAGCATCGAGCTTACTGCGTGTTGTGTTCTTGAGCAAGACACTCGATTTCATGTTGCTCCAGTTCACTCAGCTGTAGAAATGAGCTGCAACGTCACTGGTGCCAGGCTGTATTGGCCTTTCCTTTGTTTAACACTGGTGACGTGGAGAGGGGAGGCCGGTATGCATGGGCGACTGCTGGTCTTTCATAAACTACCTTGCCTGGACTTGTGCCTGGGAGGGTAACTTTCTAGGTGCAATCCCATGGTCAGTCATGGCCAAAGGGGGTCTCAACTGGTGACTAAGTAATGTGAATGTTAAAGGGTTAAAATAAAGTTTAAAAAAAAAAGGACACAATTTAACCCTCTGCTGTCTTCCACACATACTGGCTTGTCCTTTCAGGTGCTGATTCCACTTAAAAAGCACTCATGCCAGTGGCACATAAAATGCACCCAGCACACTGTTAAGTGGTCAGTGTTGGGAAGGGTATCCAGCAGTAGAAACCATGCCACAACAGACAGTTGGAGTCTGGACAACTCCTTGCTAGCCAGGGTCATGTCAAACCATCCAACCCATGCCAACATGGAGTGCAGATGTTAAATGATGATGATGATGGTTAGAGGGTTATTGTGTCAAATAATTGGGTTAGAGAATGGCATTTAACCCTACTTGAGTATTATTAATGTAGGCACAGTATGGCAATAGTTATCTTGAGGTTCCAATTTCAATTCCGCTCTGTGTCATCTTGGGCCACTGTTATTTCCTGCAGCTTTGGGTTAACCCATACCTTGTGAGTGAAATTTTGTAAGTTACTGTTGAGTCAATTGTTCTCATAATTGGAACGGTAACAGCCTTGTTACACAATGTCACTCAGATTCATCATCATTTAGCATTCATTTCTCCATGCTTGCGTAGGTCAGGCGGGATTTAAAGCAGGTTTTTCTATGGCTGAATGCTCTTCCTGTTGCCAACACTCCTGTTTCCAAGCAATATATTTCCCATGGTCAGACGTTTTTAGGGAAGACTGGAAATAAACAGTGCTTGTTTAAAACAATACACACACACATACACATTTATACAATGGATTTCTCTCAATTTCTGTTTCCCAAATATTCATCTACCAGGTCTCAGCCTATTGAGTCCCCTTACAAGACCTAGGTTTATCTGGGGTTATAAAAGGGTTCACTTACCTAAGGTGCCATGCAATGGGACTGAACGCCAGACCACATGGTTGGGAAGTAAGCTTCTTAGCCATACAGCCATACCTGAGAATTATACTAAGAGCACACCTCTCTGTAGAATGCTCAGCTACTTACCTGTTAATGTAGAAGCAGGTATTTCAGTTGATTGAATGACTGAGTTGTCATTGTTGAAAAATAGAGGTCCACCCTGATGAGTAACTGGGACACATTGCTGGAGTTATGACTCAACCAACTGACAATCCATTTTCTCTCACTAAATGGTTCTCCACCTATGAGTCATTTTGGTTACTGTTTGCTGGTGGACCCCCATAGCCATTCAATGTTTAAAAACTAGTTTTATAGAAACTTTTAAAATTCCTATTTTGCTTATCATACATTCACTCGTGTAATGTAAAACCCATGTAAAAAGTCAGTTGTTTCTTGTAATAAATACATTAAAACCAAAATTTTTTGATGGACCCTTAAAATACTATTGTGGATTCTCAATTTACTATTTTGCTCATGCAGATCCCCAAAGATCTTATATGTACCCCCCCAGGGGTCATACGGACTGTGTTTGAGAAGCACTGGTCTAAGATCAAGACTATCAGCTGGTCCACTTCTTCTTTAACTGTAAAGAACAAATGTTAGAGTTCAGCTCACTGTTTGTTAGCAGTAAGAGCACTCATTGTCTTATTAATGAGTATTTTGTCAAATTTCAAGGGTATATTTAACCTCGAACCAACTCTCTTATTGAAGTAATTCTCAGAGAGAAGTAAGGTACATGGGCTTATTAGCTTCGTGGTCTGGATTTCAATTCCACTGCTGGCAGTTTATTATTTATTTGAACTATACCCTTAATTTTACGATCTCTTGTTTTCCTTCTTTGTTTGTTACTGGCACTTGTGATGCCATTGAAGAATTCAGTCTTTGCTTTCTTGTGATTCATTCCTTACAACTTCTGTTAATTTCCCCCGTGGTTAGTCCATGCTTGAGAATAAAGTATCTGGCTATGTAGTCAAGAAGTTCAATTTGCAACTGTTGTAGTGAAAATGATACTCCATTTCCCATGTGACAAAGTGGTATGAACCAGCCACTATGAAGTTAGACGGTCAGTTGTAGAAAGTCAGTAGTAGTAGTCATTGTATGAGTTCTCAGTTGAAGTCAGTGTTAGTTATGTGATATATACGAGTTTTAGTTACTGTCAAGGTAGATGTTTCAAGGTCATTGTCTTATGGAGCTATCAGCGATAGCACAATAGACGAGTCAAAGATAAGATGCGGAATACTTCCACAACATAATAGCCCTTTGTACAATAGGCACAAGGCCTGGATTTTGTAGAGAGTGGCACAGTCAATCATATCGACCCTAGTACTCAACTGGTACTTAATTTATTGACCCGTAAAGGATGAAAGTCCAAGTTGACTTCGGTGGAATTTGAACTCAGACGTAGCATCAGATGAAATACCACTAAGCATTTCGCCCAGCATGCTAACAATTCTGCCACAACATAATAATGGCGATAAGAATATTGCAATGCCAACAACAACATACGAAGTGGAGGAGGATCTACGCATAAGAGCAACTATGTGGTTTCCAGTTTTGTGTACACTGCTCCCAGCTGAAGAGGTTTTTTTATCTTGCAAGAGTCCTTGTGCTGGTTGATGTCAAAGGCAATCATGCTGGTTCATATAAATAGATCCTGTGTTGGTGCCATGTAAAAAGCACCCAGAACACTCTGTAAGGTGGTTGACATTACGAAGGGCATCCAGCTGTAGAAATCAATCCAAATCAGGCTGGAACTTGGTACAGCGCTCCAACTTGCTAGTTCTAGTCAAAGCAACAAACCCACCAGTGCCCACATGGAAGACGGTCATTAAATGATGATGATGATGATGATGATAGACATGCACACCAAGCTTCTTCCAGTTTCTATCTCCCAGATGCCCTCACAAGGCTTTGGTTGGCTCAAGGCTATAGTATAGGACACTTGCCCAAGGTGCCACACAGTGGGACTGGATTTGGAACTGTAAGGTTGAGAAGCAAACTTCTTATCACACAGCTACACCTATATATATATAATGTGTGTTTGTGTTTTACTTTTATGTTACTTAACTTATTGGTTAGGCAAATAGGAACTGATAAAGTGTGAGATCCTAGCCATGGCTGATGCCAGTGTCGCATAACCTGCCTGTTTAAAAGTACCCTTTAATCGTAAGATGTTGAGTCAAGTGAAATCGTAGTTGTGGCCAATACCAGTGCTACCTGACTGGCACCCATGCTGCTGGCACGTAAAAAGCACTATTCAAGCGTGGTCAATGCCAGTGCCGCCTGACTGGCTTCTGCTCCTGTGCTGGTGGCACATAAAAAGCACCACTACTCTCTCGGAATGGTTAGCGTTAGGAAAGGCATCCAGCTGTAGAAACCTTGCCAGATCAGATTGAGGACTGGCAAGCCAGGAGGCTGCTGCACCAGGCTCCAGTCAAACCATCCAACCCATGCCAGCATGGAAAGCAGGCATTAAACAATGATGATGATATGGGATTCATTTGAAGGTGATACTCCAGCTTTTTTTTTTGTTTCTAAGTAGAAATTGTTTAACAATTCAATTAATGCAGTCATTGTTAAATCTATAGACACCTTTAATTAGTGTTTTGACTGGTTTAGTGTCTTGGGAAATGTTTGGTTAATGTTTTGCCTTGTTCTTTTCTCTGCTCTCATCTAACATTCAATTTTTGTTTGCTTCTATTTTACAGGTTCACAAACACATGAGTAAGATAGATTCACAGTTACCAAACAATCTCAGGAAATCTTTATCCCCATCGCCATCGCCGGCTACATCTTCTTAAAGATTCTCTCACTTAGCACTCTTTTTCTCTCTCTCTCTCTGCTCTATTCTCAACTCCCTTCTATCTTTCCTTCATCTTATTTTCTACTTATTTTTTATTTATTTTTTTTTTCTTCTCTCTTCTCACCAGCACCTTTTCCCTGCCAACTTTCTTTTGGTCCTTCTGCCGTTCTTTCTCACCCCCAAACCCCAATTTGCTATAGAGAGTAAAGACAGCCAAAACTTACATAGATTTACTGGGATCATGGTTGGAATCCCCTCCTCATCACCTCTGCTTCCCAGTTATTTTTACACAGCAGACCCCTGCCTTTTGTTTTGTTTTTACATATATTTTTTTAATTATATTTTTATATTTATTTATTTAGCTTAAGTGTGTGGTAGGGGTTTGTTTGTGCGTCATTGAACAAGTTGGTGGGGGGAGGTTTGTTTGTTTGGTTGGTTGGTTGGTCAGTTGGCTACTGTTGAGTGACCCCCATCTTCCCAACCAGATTTCAGATCCAAGCTAAAGCTAATTAATTATCCTCGGGGAGGTGGGAATATAATGAATGTCACAATCCCTCTTTCCCCTTCACCAACCTCCTCTCTCTTTTAAAAAAATGTAGGGTCTTTACACTTTGCTACAAACAAAACAAACAAACAAAAAATGTTTTCATGTCTGTGTAGTTACACATGAATGTAGCCGTGTGATGTATAGATGTTTGGGCATTGTGTGTGTGTGTGTGTGTGTGGTGGAGGTTATGTGCATGAATGATGATAGATAGGGTGGTGTTTCTGAAGCCGTGGGTACTGTCCCTCCTCTTATTTGACTTCAATTCTTTTAGAACTCACCATTTCACTTCCTGGTTTTGCTTATATAACCTTAAAGACAGGTGGAGGGGTAGGGGGTGTTATTGACCCAGAATGGTTTGCAAGACATGGACATCACAGTTTTGTGTGTGTCTCTCTTTCTGTCTGTCTGTCTCTCTCTCTCTCAAACATGTTTTGATATTACAATCCTAGGTGTGGTGGCGAGCTAGCAGAAACATTAGCAGGCTGGACGAAATGCTTAGCGGTGTTTTGTCTGTCTTTATGTTCTAAGTTCAAATTCCGCTGAGGCCGACTTCGCCTTTCATCCTTTCGGGGTTGATAAATTAAGTACCAGTTGCATACTGGAGTTGATCTAATCGACTGGCCCCCTCCCCCCAAATTTCGGGTCTTGTGCCTAGAGTAGAAAAGGTTATCACAATCTTAGGTGCATGGTACACTGAGATTAATAAAGCAAAACCATGGCTGGGATCCCTTAGGTGAGAGATCTGCTCAATTACCATTCACCTGAAAGCTTTCATGCCTGTCTCACAGATAACAAACGTGTGTGTGCGTTGAGTGATGTTATTGTGTTGTTGTAGAGTTAGTGGTGAGATTGTGTTGTTGTATGGAGGGCATGTGTGTGTGCATGCTCCGGGGGAAGAATGTTTTGTTTTTTTTTGTCTAATCAGTATATTTAGGATGAAATGCTTGATAAAAGAAAATTAAAACCCCTTATAATGGGCACAGTAGGTGGTGGTGTTGGGGTGGTTAGATGAGGTGCTGGACTTAATACCCGTGATAACATAGTCAACGTTTGTATTAAACTGCAAGATTACCTAGTAATGTTCTGTGTATGTGGTGGTAGTAGTGGGGGAACCATCTGCCTTCTCTGACCAATTTGAGCAAAAGACATAACTCTGCTTGTTCTTCTTCACATGGTTAACAACAACAACAACAAGAGGCCACCCTATCCTCTGAGTTCTAACTCCTGCTGCTTTTTTTTTTTTCCTTTTTTTTTACCTTTTGCCACAACTACACACACACACACTGACCCATCTGAAATCAATGAAAAAATTATTAGTCATTCACTGATCTCGACTTAAAAAAACTCTCTCTGTTTTATCTGCCTGTATTGGTAAAATTATTCTTAGCTGTTGAGGTCCGATAGTGTTAAAACATTCTATTATTTTACTATCAGTTTGAGCCAGAGGCTGTGCCCATGCTGAAGCACTGCCATTAGCATTCATTAGTTGTTCATTTCCTGACCCTCTCTTCAGAATTGGTCCTGGTGAAATTGTGACTTGGACAGAGCTGCCTTTCTTTGTGTTTCTTGCCATGATGTTGGTTAATCAAGTATATGAGAAAAAAAATGTCAGTGTTCTCTAAACACATTCACATCAACACCTTGTACATCTCTGAGGCCTTTTGGCAAGGTATTGAAAAGTAGTAGACCTTTGAACCCTCTTCCTCGAGACATAAAGATTTTTGATAATCGTAATTTCACACACACACACACACACACACAAAATACGTTTCTTTCAATTTCCCTTTACCAAATCCACTCAAGGCTTTGGTTGGCCTAGGGTTATAGGAAATGACACTTGCTCAATGCATACACCATAGAAAGTCATCTTTTGAACTACTAGGTATGATCTGCATGTCCAGTATTCCATACATATCACTCCTGCACCATCTGATATTGAACACATCATCACCACCACTACCACCACCACTGCCAATACTGTGCTCTCTGATGACATACCCTGGTTTATTTATTGTATGGTGACCATGCATCAAGGCAGTCCTGTGTCTGTAAGGTTACATTGCTTGCATAAGCCAGTTGGTTCCT
This sequence comes from Octopus sinensis, assembly GCF_006345805.1. NCBI lineage: Eukaryota > Metazoa > Mollusca > Cephalopoda > Octopoda > Octopodidae > Octopus > Octopus sinensis. The sequence continues at coordinate 65,874,913 of NC_043006.1, forward strand.
GAATGCTTGTAGTCCCAGGTTGTGGTTGCTGTTGAGACAGATCTGAAGTGACTTGTGTGTGAATGTATTATTTCATTTAGTGTGTGTGTGTGCATGTATGTATGTGTGTGTCTTTGTTTTGCTGTATCAACATTTGTCCCTGAGAGCCCCGTATTCCTCTAGCCCTCTCCCTGGTGTATTAATGGAGGAGGGACAGAGGTTCTGTTTTTTTTTTTTGTTCCTTTCTTAACGTGAGAAATTGTTTCCTTGAATTTTTTTGCTCTATTTATTATTATTATTATTGTTATCTTGTTATTTTTGTCACTATGTTATGTTTTTTTAATACAATTCACACACACAAATGAAACCCTTGAACAATGAAATCTCACACACTGCCCCAACTCCTCCAACCTATTGCTCAACTGAAGGGTTTTTTCTTTGTCTTTTTTCCTTTTCCCCCTCTCTCTCTCTCTCCTCTCTCTCTCCAGTGTCATTTCTTGTAGCAAGTCCCTTGTCATTACAGCAGTTTTGTTTTCCAGGTTGCATGTAATCAACAGCACAAATTGTGCAATGAGTGACAACTGCTGCACTGTACTAAAAGAAAAAAAAAAAGAAAATTTACTCTCCACCCTCTCTCTTTCCCTCTCTTTCACTCTTCTGTCACACTCTCCTCCACCTCACCTCTTCTTTCACAGCAACATTGCAGATGGAGAACAAATCTATATGCAATCTAAAAAGAGAAAAATGCTAGTCTTGTTGTTGTTGTCATTGTTGGCACTACAAATTCTGCAATTGCTTTGGTTGTTGTTGCCACAGAAAGGGCCACCATCACCACCACTACTACTATAATTGTGATTGTTAAAAGTTAGAAGGGATATTGCTGTGGACATCTGACTGCAGAGCTGCAGCCAACATTGTAGGTGTTCAAAGGTCAGATTTTTACCTGGTCTGACCCGACAGCCCTTTATGTATTTTTGCTGGACCCTTTCCCCCATCCCATAAAAAAAGTCTGGTGGTGAATCTTTTGATCATTTGACTGAATTTTCTTTTCTTCTTTCATCCTACAACACTAATTCTTAAAAAAATTTATTAGGCAAAGTGGAATAAACTCTCTCCCTCTCTCTCTCTCCTCTCCCTCTCTCTCTCTCTCCTCTCCCTCTCTCTCTCTCCCTTTTCCTTTCTTTCCCTGTCTCCTTATTTAATTTCCATTCTAGTTCCAAATGGCAACAATTGAGAACAACCTCAAAAAAAAAAAAAAATGGGAGTGGGGTCCACAGATGGAATGTCTTTGATCTTAGGTCTGGTCTATTTACTCAATGATGGCTGGCCTTGGGCTAAACTACTGCACAAAGAACAATAACAATGACAACAGCAACATTATTATCACTATTATTATTGAAGGTGGCGTGCTAGCAGAATCATTAGCAATCCGGGCAAGATGCTTTGCAGCATTTTGTCTGTCTTAACGTTCTGAGTTCAATTTCTGCTGAGGTCGACTTTGCCTTTCATCCTTTCGGAGTCAATAAAATAAGTACCAGTTGAGTACTGGAGGTCAATGTGATCGACTTACCTCCTTCCTGGAAATTGCTGGCCTTGTGCCAAAATTTAAAACTATTATTAATGATGATGATGCTTGAAATAGGAAGATGAATTGAAGGGAAAATGTCAGAATTTTGAAAATTTGTTGGAAACAAAAAAAAAAAAATATGGGAGAGCTCCCTCCCATCCCCTCCCTCCTCCCCTCCCTTTCATCCTTCTAAAAAAAAATAACCCACACACTTTTGAACTCTTTTAATGATGTTTCTAAACTATTGACAATACATTTGACTTCCAATAACTTAAATTCAGACATCGTTGGAGAAATACAACTTAAAAAAATAAAAAAAAATTTAAAATACAACAAAAAGCAAACAATTGAAAAATAAAGACAAAAAAACTGTTAAAAAGAAAAAGTTGAAAAATGCTGAAAAACCAAACAAAAAAATTAAAAAAATAAAACTAGAAAGAAAAACTTGACAAAAACCTAAAGCATTGTTTGTTTTAAAAATTTGATGTTTGTTTAAACATTTTAATGTGTGTGTATCATCATTATCATCATCATCATTGTTTAATGTCCATTTTCCATACTAGCATGGGTTGGATGGTTTGACTTAGGTTTGGAGAGCCAGTGGCTGCACCAGGCTCCAATCCGATCTGGCAATGTTTCTACAGCTGGATGCCAACCACGCCAAGAGTGTAGTAGGTGCTTTTTACATGCTGCCAGCACAGGAACCAGTCAGGCGGGCCTGGCATTGATCATGTTTGGATGGTACTTTTTGCATGCCACTGGCACAAGAGCCAGTCAGCAGGTACTGGCATCGGTTACAATCGGTTGGTGCTTTATGTATGCAGCAGATATTGAAACTGCTAAACTTCTGTTCTGAAATTACAGGTAAAGTTCAGTTCTACTATAGGGAACCTTAGGCAAGTATCCTATATCATACCACCAGGTCATTGAGCAAATTTAGTGGAAAAAAATACAGTGGAGTCTTTTGTGTATGTAAAAAGCTCCCATGGTAGTGCCACCTAGAAAACACCCAGTACACTCTGTAAAGTGGTTGCTGTTAGGAAGAACATTGGACTCTGAAATCCATGCAGAAACAGGCAATTGGTTCCTGGTGCAGTTCTCTTGCTTGCCAGCTCCTGCCAAAATGTCCAATCCATGCCAGCATGGAAAATTCACATTAAATGATAAGACAGAGAGAGAGAGAGGGAGCTTGGCACAGTCCTCTAGCTTGCCAGCTCCTGTCAAAGCATCCAACCCATGGAAGATAGACATTAAATGATGATTTTATATATATATATATATATTGTCGCTACCTTTGAAATGCAGATTAGATACAACAGGAGACAACTGATGAAGGGAATGTTCTTTATGTTGCATGTCTCATTTCTCTGTTTCTTTCGTTGTTCGAAAAAAATGTTCATTTTCTATGTTTTTGTTTTCTATGTTCTCGTTTCTCATTTTTGTCTACGTTTTTTTGATGACCTGTACCCATATATGTATGTATATATACATATAGGAGAGTTTACAAAAAAAAAACAAAAGACGAAGACAGGTGGTGTACAAAACAAACAGATGTATTAGTATAACGCTCAGGAATAGAAAAAGTCTTTTACGTTTCGAGCCTATGCTCTTCTACAGAAAGGGACACAGAAAAAAAACAAGGGGAGAAAATGTGTGTAGTGGCTAATAATCTATCATGGCGACTGATAGATATATATACATATATATGTAGGTAGGTACATACATATGTATATATATATTATATATATGTGTGTTTGTGCATACCCTTGTCTTGATATCACTCAGTGATTGTAAATATGCATCATTGTAATACAAATGTTGTTTCCAGTCTGAAAAAAAAAAACCCTGTGGTCATGGGAAATATTTACCTTACATGGAAATGGGTGAGGGTTGGTGAAAGGAAAGTTGAAAGATTTATCTTGAATTTCGTCTGACCCATGTAAGCATGGAAAAGTGAGCATTAAATACAGGTAACATACTGTGCATATCTTTCACCGAGGTATTATTAGTGTTGTAGGTGAGATCAATAAACTTTAGCTTGAAGAACATTGGAGAATGAAGAAACAAAACAATCATCATACAAGGCACGTAGTCAGCCTCATTTACGTGTACATGCATCACGCACTCTTTCTGTGTCTGGTAAGAATCTTGCTTTTCAACCACATGGTTCCGAATTCAGTCTCACTGTGTGATGCCTTGGGGCAAAATGTCTTCTATGGCCTCGGGCCAACCAAAGACTTCTGTGTGGGTTTTGTGGATGGAAACTGAAAAAAAAAAAACCTGTGGTCATGGGAAATATTTACCTTACATGGAAATGGGTGAGGGTTGGTGAAAGGAAAGTTGAAAGATTTATCTTGAATTTCGTCTGACCCATGTAAGCATGGAAAAGTGAGCATTAAATACAGGTAACATACTGTGCATATCTTTCACCGAGGTATTATTAGTGTTGTAGGTGAGATCAAAACTTTAGCTTGAAGAACATTGGAGAATGAAGAAACAAAACAATCATCATACAAGGCACGTAGTCAGCCTCATTTACGTGTACATGCATCACGCACTCTTTCTGTGTCTGGTAAGAATCTTGCTTTTCAACCACATGGTTCCGAATTCAGTCTCACTGTGTGATGCCTTGGGGCAAAATGTCTTCTATGGCCTCGGGCCAACCAAAGACTTCTGTGTGGGTTTTGTGGATGGAAACTGAAAAAAAAAAAGAGTCTGTCATATATATATATATATATGCATAGGAGCGGCTATTTGGTAAGTAGTTTGCTTATGAACCACATGGTTCCAGGTTTAGTCCTACTGCATGGCACCTTGGGCAAGTGTCTCCTACTATAGCCTCAGGTCAACCGAAGCCTTGTGAGTGCATTTGGTAGACGGAAACTGAAAGAAGCCGGTCACACATATATATATATATATATGTTTGTCCCCCCCCCCACATCGCTTGACAATTGATGTTGGTGTGTTTATGTCCCCGTAACTTAGAGGTACTGCAAAAGAGACCGGTAGAATAAGTACTAGGCTTACAAAAAATAAATCCTGGGGGCGATTTGCTCGACTAAATGTGGTGCTCCAGCATGGCCACAGTCAAATGACTGAAATAAGTAAAAGAGAGTATATGTGTGTGTATGTACCCCCACCCCATCGCTTGACCAATGTTGGTGTGTTTACGTCCCTGTAACCTAGCGCTTCAGCAAAAGAGACCAATAGTAGTGGAGTCAATTCATTTGACAAAAAATGCAAGGTGGTGTTACAGTAACAAAATATAGGCTTGTTGTCATTTGTTGAAAGAAAACAAAATAGCGATATTTGTCTGACAAATATAACACTTTAGTTGAAAATATTTCCCGTCATTCCATGAACGTCTTTGTAAATCTGCTGAAAGCCACAAATTGCAGTCTGTAAAAATAAAAGAGGACATTATATCTAACCCTAAACCAAAGAAAAACATGATCCAAATCATATAGTTTAAAGGGAGATAAATTGATAATTTAAGGGAGGTAACTTTTGTTTCCATTGGTGAGTGTTGAAAGAATTTCTCAATGGGTCGTGATGATTGATTCATGTTATTTAGTACATAACTATGTCATGTACATACTATCATCCAGTTAGCTTCCAATAATGTGATTTGGTTATTACTGAGAAATGCTTCTTTACATTATTTGTTCCCCAAATATATTTTACCGTTTTTTTTTGTCTTCATCATCATCGTTCGACTGTGGTCGAGACAATGGAATTTACCATGCTACGGTCCAGACTTCACGGTCCATCATAGCATTACGGAGGCCCTGTTGCTGGATGCCTGTATCCCTGGAGATTACATCAGGGTAGGAGAGTGTGCACCCTCTGGTATCGCAAGTAGATGGCTTCCAGTCTCAATCGCTACTTTTTTGTCTTGCCACCTCTCATTAACTAGAAGGGATGATCAGAAGAACACATAATTGCATTACGTTACAGAGACCAAATGTCTCTTTCTTTCTCTCTCACTGGAGAGGGTCGGGTAAATTCTAACTTTCTGACTGTCCATTTGAGAAAAACTTAGTCAATCCCAGATTTTATGGTCCAAAAACAGAAATATTTCAAAATAAATACTTAACAGCCCAATTCAGTTGATGAATTGAAATATTGGTGGTTGAAGTGTTGCACTCACAATCATAAAATTGTGGTTTCAATTCCTACCCCAGGCAGTTCATTGTATTCTTAAGCAAAACACTTCATCGTGTATTGTTCTGCAATCATTTTTACATTTGATGGAGGGAGTGAGCTAATGTATGATACAAGACTTTGATCCCTATAAACAAACCGTTTGTCTTGGTGGTCGTGGAGACATTCATCAAGGAATTGCAGAATCGTCTTTTTGGGATTCAAGATTCTACCAAGAAGAATGGAGAAATGCAATGTGTTGTGTTAGCTTTCAAAAATGAATTTAGTACATTCAGTAAAGCGAAAGAGCTTAACTGAGAATTGAAACATTTTCTGCTTAAATATCATCATCATCATCATTTAACATCTGCTCTCCATGCTGGCATGGGTTGGATGGTTTGACAGGAGCTGATAAGCTGGAGTGCTGCACTAGGCTTCAGTCACCTGTTGCGGCATAGTTTTTATGGCTGAATGCCATTCCTAACGCCAACCACTTTACAGAGTGTCTATAACATGTCACCAGCACCAACTATGCCCATCGTTTCAATAAGTGTGAGGTGTCTTCTCAAGCACAGCAGTCCAGGGCCAGTTTTCATAAGTGGATGATTATTATAAATTGGCTGCATGGATTTTGGTTAATTATTGATGAGTTTTATTTTTTAATTATATCTTAATTTATTTACTACTGGAGGGAAGACAAAAGTTGGCTGAGGCATCATTTGAACTCAGAACCCAAAATAAGTGGATACTAATATGATGGATTTAATTAGTCACTTGGTTATTTCAGCTAATTTCTCACTCCCACTAACTGCTTTGTTACTAAGGGACAAGCCCACTAATTCCCAACACACAGAAGATTAAATTGTGTCACATTCATGCTTTACCTCTGTCACCTTAATAAACTGGTAACAAAAACTACTAGAAATAGCAGTTAAATCTCTCTCAAATCACATCTACTTAAAAATGGGGAGAAATGTTACATAATATAGTCCTACATATAGTATATCTGAGAAAAAAAAATTGTCACATCTAGAACAGCCTTGATTATATATCAGTTCTTGAACTAACCTGGGGCTAAAGACCAACAGTTAGGGTTACAGGGATCTTTTATCTTAATCCTTTACGACAACAAAAGCCCATTAATGAATGATTTCTCTAACCCACTTCAATTCCTTCCCCTATCAACAGTCCAAATAGACAGCTTATATAAATCCAAGGTCACAGTCAACAGATAAAAATATGATGTTCAAGTACTTTTCAACTTCAGGTAGTCCTTAATGGACCTTTTCTTAATCTATAAACTGATTTCTGTACTGAATTTCTAATCAAAACAAGGGCAAAGGTGGTTGTTGTCGTTTAAACCCAAGTCAGCCCTTATCAAGTAGTGTCTCCATAATTTCTTCAAACAAAAGATCAATGACTGATAACCCTGTATAAACATTATTACTGTTGTTTGTGCTTTAAGGGAGGGTGAGGGTATAAACCCCAACAGCCATAGTATTCCTGTGAGGAGCAATGACACACTGAGTATTACCATCTTTCAAAGACACTCTGATGGATGAAAGCTACACAAATCGACTAATTCACGAGCATGCAAACATAGATTCAGTCCTCAATAATTATTCTTTTCTACTCTAGGCACAAGGCCTGAAATTTGGGGGGAGGGGCCAGTCGATTAGATCGACCCAGTACATATCTAGTACTTAATTTATCGACCCCAAAAGGATGAAAAGCAAAGTCGACCTCGGCAGAATTTGAACTCAAAACATAAAGACAGACAAAATGCCGCTAAGCATTTTGCCCGGCATACTAACGTTTCTACCAGCTCGCCGCCTCAGTCCTCAATAATAATTGACACTCTAAAAAACTCAGACGAAGACTTCACTGGAGTATGGAAGCACTCTGTCGGTTACGACGACGAGGGTTCCGGTTGATCCGAATCAACGGAACAGCCTGCTCGTGAAATTAACGTGTAAGTGGCTGAGCACTCCACAGACACGTGTACCCTTAACGTAGTTCTCGGGGATATTCAGCGTGACACGGCCGGCCCTTTGAAATACAGGTACAACAGAAACAGGAAGTAAGAGTGAGAGAAAGTTGTGGCGAAAGAGTACAGCAGGGATCACCACCATCCCCTGCCGGAGCCTCGTTGAGCTTTAGGTGTTTTCGCTCAATAAACACTCACAACGCCCGGTCTGGGAATCGAAACCGCGAGTCCACTGCCCTAACCACTGGGCCATTGCGCCTCCACTCAGTGGAGTATATTGCTCTCACAGTTGGAATGCAGCTGCTGCTGCTGTACACAGACATTCTTGACTTCATCCAGAAAAGAGTCATTCATCTGACTCATTCATAAAGTCATTCTCAGATGCACTCAAGCCTCCCACACACTGGTGTGCCACCTCCTCTATCTCTTCCTTTTTGACAGCAATGATAATTGTCTCTGCTCTGGATGTTGTTAAGCTTATGTAATCTATTCTCAAGCATTTCTTACTTACTTGTCTTTCTCTCCTCCTTCCTCTCTTCTCATCACTATACTTTAGACAAGTTAATGAAGAAAGCTCTATGCCAAGGACCCTAAAACTTTTCTCCCAGTAGACTCTTTCATCCAGGGCTGGATTAAGACACATAGTAGCCTAAGTACTTAAAAACATTTTGGTGCTCCCATCATCATTATCGTTATCGTTTAACATCCACTTTCCATGCTGGCATGGGTTGGACGGTTTGACTGGGGACTTGTGATTCAGATTGCTGCACCAAGCTCCAATCTGATCTGGCAGAGTTTCTATAGCTCTGAGAGTATAGTGGGTGCTTTTTACGTGCTACCGGCATGAGGGCTAGTCAGGCGGTACTGGCAACGGCCACACTCAAACGGTGTTTTTTACGTGCCACCTGCATGTAATTCAAAATACATGCAATAACAAACCATAAGATAAATTTTTACTTTCCAAAATGAAACAAAATTTACAAAGAGTAATACAGAAAATAACGTTTATTTTTGTATACTTCCACTCTATTTATATCTGAAAAAATTTTTTTAATTGCAAAATCTGTGATCAGATCTTCAAAATTAACCTTACACAACACATCTGCTTCTATACTTTTTAACAATAAAGCATCCTAAAAAAGATTTTAGCATTTTCTTTTCTTTCTTTGTTTTGTGTTGCAAGTACTTGGTGACCCTGTCAGTGCAGGTGCTACGCAGTCCACACTTTAAAGTTGTTGGTGTTAGTAAGGGCATCCAGCTGTAAAAATCCTGCCAAAACAGTCACAGAAGTCTGGTACAGGCTTTGGCCTGGCTGGCTCCTGTCAAACCATCCCACCCATGCTTGCTCAAGAACACAACACGTAGCCCAGTCTGGGAATTGAACTCACAACCTCACGATTGTAAGTTCGCCGCTCTAACCACTGAACCATGCACCTTCACATACATACATACATACATATTCTTTTTTACTCTTTTACTTGTTTCAGTCATTTGACTGCGGCTATGCTGGAGCACCGCCTTTAGTTGACCAAATCGACCCCGGGACTTATTCTTTGTAAGCCCAGTACTTATTCTATCGGTCTCTTTTGCCGAACCGCTAAGTGACGGGGACGCAAACACACCAGCATCGGTTGTCAAGCAATGCTAGGAGGACAAACACACAAACACATACACACACATACATATATACGACAGGCTTCTTTCAGTTTCTGTCTACCAAATCCACTCACAAGGCATTGGTCGGCCCAAGGCTATAGCAGAAGACATTTGCCCAAGATGCCACGCAGTGGGACTGAACCCGGATATATATATATACACACACACACACACATATATATATATATATATATATATATATATATCAACATCAAAATGCAAATCAAATGGAAATTGGAGTTGTGATCTCCATGCTGGTGGCATGTAATAAGCACCATCCGGACATGATGGCTGATGCCAGCACTGCCTTGACTGGCTCCTGTGCCAGTGACATGTAAAAAGCACCAACCGATTGCCGGCCTCCCCTGGCCCCTGTGCCGGTGGCACATAAAAAGCACCCAGTACACTCATGGAGTTGTTGGCATTAGGAAGGGCATCCAGCAGTAGAAACACTGCCAGATCAGACTGGAGCCTGGTGCTGCCCCCTGGCTTCCCAGACCCCAATCGAACCGTCCAACCCATGCTAGCATGGAAACAGAGTTAAACGATGATGATGATGATATGACAAATGAAAGACGGAAGATGGAATATATGAGAATTTATTATTGATCACAACAATTGTCAGCAATTCCTCATCAGTTATTGGCCAGAGGGTCAAATGTAATTTCACATCTGTGTCTTTGTGTCTGTTTTTGCCTTACCCTTCTGTAACTTAGCAGTTCAGCAAAAGAGACCAATCGAGTAAGTACCAGGCTTAGGAAAAAAAAAAGGACAAAAAATGTACCACGATGGATTTGTTCAACTGAAGTTCTTTCTTCAAAGCAGGGTCTCAGCCCAATAACTAAAACAATTAAAAAATAGCTGATAAAAGAACACCTATTACTGCAAATAATCATTATCAGGACATATGATAATGTGTTCTTATCAGTTGCACAATTGAATCTTCACATTAAATACCTTCAAATGTTCTCTTTCAAAGTGTTTGTTATCATTAAAAGTACTAAAACTCCTTGAACCAGATTTCTGGGTTCTTATGTTATTCTTTTATTCTGTTACTTGTTTCAGTCATTTGACTGCCGCCATGCTGGAGCACTGCCTTTTAGTCGAACAAATCGACCACAGGACTTATTCTTTGTAAGCCTAGTACATATCTTTTTGCTGAAGCACTAAGTTACAGGGACGTAAACACACCAACATCAGTTGTCCAGCAATGGTGTAGGGACAAACACAGACGCAGATAACAAATATATACACATACATACAGACATACATACTATCTTACTTGTTTCAGTCATTTGACTGCAGCCATGCTGGAGCACCACCTTTAGTTGAGCAAATTGGCCCCAGAGCATATTCTTTGTAAGCTTAATAATTATTCTATCGGTCTCTTTTGCCGAACAGCTAAGTTACGGGGACGTAAACACACCAGCATCGGTTGTCAGGTGATGTTGGGGGGCAAACACAGACACACATACATATATATACATATATGATGGGCTTCTTCCAGTTTCCGTTTACCAAATCCATTCGCAAGGCTTTGGTCAGCCCAAGGCTATAGTAGAAGACACTTGCCCAAGGTGCCATGCAGTGGGACTGAACTTGGGACCATGTGGTTGGTAAGCAAGCTATTTACCACACAGCCACTCCTATATATATATATATATATATATATAATATATATATATATATATATATATATACACACACACATACATATATACATACCAGTGGCGTGCGGTGACTTCTGGGGTTGGGCATGCAATCAATTTCTTTGCCTCCCCCCACCCCCCGGCAATTTTTCAGTAAAAAAATTTTTGAATTCCTACGATTTACATATGGGAGATTCTGAATATGCAATCACCCCCATATGACCTAGAATTAAAAAAAACGTCGCCCTGGTACTATTTAAGAAGAGTGGTCCCGTTGTGCTCGCTCGTGCATCCGCGCTGGCTAGTCGTGACTAGGCGATCCTACAACTATCTAGCATATTAAATAAATTTTTTAAACAAAATATATAAAACACAAAAACACAAAGTAAATAATGTTTTAAACAAAGTAAATAAAACACAAAAACACAAAGTAAGGATCGACTAGTCACGACTAGCTGGCGTGGATGCTCGGGTGCATGCACCGGGACCACTCTTCTTAAATAGTACCCATGATTTTTAAATTGTTTGCAATACTCATCAAATTTGTTGAAATTCGAAAGTTCCATGAATTTAAACTCTTCTAAGGATGAATATCGTGCTTTTATTTGGTCAACTATTGTACTGATAATTTTGTTATAAAGCATTTTATAATGTCGGTGGGGCTCAATAGATATATTCTTGGATCTCTGAATTCCGATTCCTGCATCGACTCCATATTTTTCCCCTAACATATAAAAGATTGAAAAATTATCAAGTTTGTTTTCGAGTACAGTTCTAGTTTTATCTATTTGCTCGAAAAAAAAATAATAAATACACAGATAAATAAAATAAAAATAATAAATACACAGATAAATAAACAAATAGAAATAAATAACTATATATATATATTTTTTTTTTCGATTCAATTTATTATTATTATTACTAGTATTGTTGCTATACATACATACATACAAGCATACGTAATGATAATAATAAGTGGATGTAAACACATGAACAAAATAAGAATAAACAAAAACAAAATACAAATTACATGAACATATATAAACAGAAGATACAAATATTACAGGCATCCCCCCACATACACACACTAAATAAACATAGACGCACATAGAGATATACGCATGCGCAAATGAAGACATACAATAGAAATACAAAATGGTTAGTAAAGAGACAAATAAGAAAGAAGAAAACAAAGGACCACTGATGCGGTCACAGGAGTGTGACGAAAGAACTCTGGCCAAAATAAGATTAAGATTAATGTAAAAAATAACACTGAAGCAAAATAACACCAAATATATAGTGCGTGTGTTTTTATTGGCTAAACTGGCAATATGACCATTCCGAAATATAACAATATATATATATATATTTGAATAAAGTGAAAATATATATATATATATATATATATTATTATTATATTAAATCCGTTCTGTCTGTCTGTGTCATCTAGGATCTCGGGCATCCTCCATCCGATCGCGCTCAAATTTGATATGTAGATAACGACGGTATCAGGGCGTGTATAAGTCTTGAAAAAATTACAAAAATCGATTCCAGGTAAGAATGCAATCGATAAAGCATTCTTTGAAATAGAAGAAAATTCTATCTTTATTTCTTCTTTTGCCGGTGTCTCAAATTTAGGTTAAATCAGTGTTTCTCAAAGGGAAGGCCTATGGGACGGTCGGACAAATTGTTTTGAGAAAATTTGGTTTAAATGTTTGACAACTCAGCACCGTCCATATATATATATATATATATAATAAGTGTATTTAATATATATTATAATGATATTCATTCTCCAATTTGAAGTGACAATTTTTAAATATAAACAAATGAACGAAAAATGATGAGCTAACCTCAGGCTGAATTGAACTCACAAATCGCTCACCTATCAATTTCAGTCAAATTTAGTTAATATTATACAGTTATTATACTATGGGCCTTCCATAGTAGCTTTCTCTCTGTAACTCGCAAAACCTTTCGGGTTTGTTAATAAAAATATTACTTATGTAGTATATTTACATATATAGTATAGCCAACATCCTGCAGGTGACCACAGCATGACTAGCAAAAGTGGGTGTATTCAGCGTAGTATCTTATTTAGGCGAATTCCATTAACTGAAACAAGTAGAAGATAAAAGACTCATATCATACCTGCTCAAATAAACTAAAAATCGAATTACAAGTTTCAGAATATAGAGGAATTGTTTAAATGCTATATTGTCACATTTTCTTACAAACTGACTTTAAAAAAAAAAATTCAAATACTTCTCGAACATATGAAATCTCATATTTCGGTATCTGCACATATGCTTATATATCTGTCACGCTTACAGTTAAAAACCATTTGTTTTTGGCCTGATAAACCTAACTTGCTCAAAGATAAGTAAATTACACCGTTGTATTTATTAATTTATTTTTTAATATTTTCTTTTATCTTTTTCTTGTTTCAGTCATTGGACTACAGCGACGCGGAGGTACCAACTTGACGGGTTTTAGTTGAAGCAATCGACCCCAGTACTTATTTTAAAATCTGCTACTTGTTCTGTTCCTTTTGGTGAACAGCTAAGTTACGAGGATGGAAACAAACCAGCACGGCTGTTGAGCGGTGATGGGCAGCAAATACACACACACACACATGTGAAGGGTAAACAGTTTTCGACTGCCAAATCCACTCACAAGGCATCGGACATCTTTGGGGCTATTGTAGAAGGCACATGCCCAAGGTACTGCGCAGTTGGACTGAACTCGAAACTACATACTATAATTCGATTGATTATTGATTTGAGCAATTCGGTCAATCGTTTTTCGGTAATTCTGTTTTGTTCAACTGTCCTCGCATAAACTGTTTCGTATGAATATTAATTTTTGTGCGGGCGCACATACGTACATCTTAAAGAGAAATGTCTCACAGTTAGTACCTATTTCTTTACTACCCAAGGGGCTAAACACAGAGGGGACAAACAAGGCCAGTGCGTAACTTAGGAATCTCACAGTTAGTACCATCTTAAGTCACGAGCACATTTTTGCAGTTGCTTGGGAGCCTCATAGATCTAGGGGCCAATTCTTATCAACGTATGCTGTGGCTTGCTGTCAATGAATAAATACCAAAGGGCCCAGCTGTAGTGGTTTGCCTGGGGGTTTATAATGCTACTGAGACCGTCATGTTCACAGAAAGTAAACTTACTGGACTTTTCCCAACACGGACTATCATTCTTGTCTGCGCGTCGGACAAATTTTTTTTAAGCGGCTGAGTGGTGCTAAGACACCCTCAACCATCTTGACAATCTTACAGATGTGGTTTGTTCAACGCAGATCGTTGTTTCACAATAATACCCTTTCAGAATCTAATTACAACAGCCTTTTAAATTCTGAGTTCATTCACGTTCCGCCGAAGTGAGCCTTGAAGAGTCGGTAAAATAAACGATCCAACTCAAGTACAAGGGACGATATTATTATTTCTCTGACACATCCCAGACGTGAGTGGAATTACAATAAAGCTTTCATAAGTTTCATTTCCGCACCAGCGACATCATTTCCTTGCATCGTCCTTTTACTAAGACAACTTCCACTTTGATCTTATCTGTGACTACTACTTTCAGACAATGTCACCTTATATTTCTATCTCTCGCTATCACTACAGGGTACCACCAACATAACTATATATATTCTCAGCACGTTTACTACATTGTAACTCACTTTATTTCTGTCTCCACCACTCACTATCACCACCACCAGCAGCAGTAAGTAGTCAAGTGGTGTTTCTACGTGGTCGTTCAGCATGCTAGAAATGGCAGCCAAATCTCCTTCAAATCATACCCTATCTGCCTAAAGAAAACTAATGACATATAGGATAGTCCAGGGTACATTATGTTTTAAAAAAATAACAAACAAAGGCTGGATTGTCACAAAAGGAACATTTTTTATTACATGCCGGTTTGATCGGGGCTGACCTAGGGTTACCTAATGTTTCTATCTCTTACTACTACCACCACTGTTACAATCACCACCATTGTGACCCCTACCTAGAATACTTTTAATGTTTCTTCTTCCCCCTACTATAGCTTACATCTCCACCACCGCTACCCTCATGACTAGCGTGTGAATTCCCTCCTACCACAACTACCATATTAAAATATCTTTATTTCCCTTCCTCTACTACCAATATGAACACCTCCTCTTCCCATCTCTCACTACTTCTTACATATCTTCTCCTGCTTCTTTATCCATCTGTAACATTACCATAATATTCTTCCTTCTCCTCCTCCTCCTCTTATAACCCTCAGCACCACAACCACCATCGCTACATTCTCTTTCAGTTCTCCTCCTCCCACTTTCACTTATAGTTCTCCTTTCACCACACCATTTCTTCTTTCCCGGCTTCAG
The DNA here is from genome assembly GCF_006345805.1 of Octopus sinensis. Lineage (NCBI taxonomy): Eukaryota > Metazoa > Mollusca > Cephalopoda > Octopoda > Octopodidae > Octopus > Octopus sinensis. The sequence continues at coordinate 65,890,277 of NC_043006.1, forward strand.
AACTCGTAACTTCGGATTTCTTTATTCAAGATCGAATCAACCATGGAACACATAACCCTTCCCGGCACCGATCTGAAAGTGACTCCTGTCTGTCTCGGTACATGGCAATTTAACAATGGTATCACCAACAATACTTGGGATGCACAGACAGAAGAGGTGAGCGATGTTTTTGTCTGTCGTCGTTCGTTATTATTTAATTTCATTACAGCACCACCTCGTGCCATGTTGCTGCTGTTTCAGTTCTCCTCCTCTTTGTCCCATGTTGTTGTTGTTTTAGCACCAGGCCGGCTATTATCGAAAGATATTCAAGTCAAGACCATCCACCTTCATAGGCGTAGTTCATATCAGTTTGCAATAATTGATGTCTGTTTTAAATATAAAACAGTAGAGTGAAAGGAATTTCGTTGCTGTTTCTGGCTACTCGAGCAAGTACGTAGCACCGTGGGCAAACTGTGGCCCGCGAGACATCCTGAATGACACGCCTACGAAAAAATTACATGTTTTTAGTATTGTCTGCCTGACGACGAGCCTTGTCCCGTACTGCTAGCTTTTTGGAAAAGGTTGCCCATGCATGTTATAGAGGTTCCATTATTTGGCCTTCAATCTCATCAAAGCTGTCTATGATAAATGGCATTCCAGCCGTGGCAGTACTGTCATTTTTGTGTGTGTGTGTGTGTGTGTGGTCGTATTATTGAGGGGAATTTTGCATATAAGACTACACGGTGGTACACCACCCTTTTCAGCGTAACAAAAACCCTGATCCTAACTCTAACCCTGAATACCGAGTGTGCGTATTTTTTACTTCCGCCGGACTACGCTATCCAATGTGTCTGTAGGGACCTCGCTTGGCCCTGCCTGAGATTTGAAATCAAAATAATGTAAACTTCATTCCATCGATGCCGGATGCATTATCTTCTACACCCGACAACTTACATTGAACCATGAACATCACATTTCGGTACATGTCCTATTTTAGAGATGGCAAGGAGATTTGGCTGCTATTTCTAACAGATCAAGCGACCACTTAAAGGCTTCACTCATCTCCAAGTCTATTTTGTTTTGTTTGCGCCACTACATAACTGCTACTTTTTAACCACAGGCTTACTGTAGTGCAACAGATCTATGATCAAAGGCGTTCCAGCCGTGTCAGACCAAGGACGGAATTGTTAGAACGTAGGATAAAGATACCTTGTGGTAATTTATACCGACCCTCTGTATTCTTGTGTAATGGACTTAATCCATCGCTTAGTTTTATGTCACCATTTGGTCCTTTTACAGAATTCGTGCTATATTTCTGGTTTGATGATGAATCCTCCCTTCCACTCAGTCTCAGAGTCCCCACTCTGGAAAGGCCATGGGTGTTGCCTTTCCCGCTTTGATTAAGCACCAAAAAGAAAAGTGTATACCTAGGGCTACATTATCAAATGTGTTCTTAATTAGTATGTTTAAGTCAGAGCCGTCTTTGCTGCCCATGCCTTAAGACGGCTCTGGGCTGGATGTGATTTGAGATCTAGCTGTTGTTTCAAGTATACCAAGTGACTATATCAGGTGCCACCGTGTCGACAACTTCATGATGCGCTTTCTTTAATCTTACGCTATAGGTGAGCTTACAGGTTTTCAGTGTTGGAAAATAACGGCTACATATTTTTGTGTGAACATTTAAAAGGATATGTGTAGTCTTAAGAGATACAACAGCTATAACTAAAAAAAAGACTTTTCCATTTTGTCCGTCGGTACAATGAAGCAGACAGAAAGTTGGCGAGGGAGACATGCTGGAACAGCCACTCTGGGGATTGCACTTGTGGATAGCTATCTCTGGCCCAACAGAAGTGAGCAAAGATGTAGTCCGGTTGGCCAAACACAGGATCAAACACAAATCTGCGGCTGATATTTTGAAATTTTATCATTCTTTGATAAAGAGAGAAGTCAGGACTGCTGGCCAAACACACCAGGCTGCTGCTGGAGAAGGTGTAGGGTTTACCATCACAGGACCCGAAAATTGTCATGCTGTTTGGTTTTTTTACCGTCCCCTCTATCCAGCTCTTCTAGACAGAGCTGGGAAGGGAAGCCTACAGTATCTAGACCAGGGCTGGCCAACCTGAGGTCTGCAGACTTTTATCTTGCGGCCCGCTTGATGCTTTCTTGAAGTATTGTGCTTAATTTCAAAATAAAATTGTTTGTGTAAAACATTTGTTTCAAAATAAATTTAAAATTTATAAGTGGCAATAACGCACTATCCTACAATTTTATCATTTTCAACGAAAAGTCTGAAAAATTCTTGATTCTGTAATTTGATTATTTGACTCTTATTGCATGAACTATAGAAGTTTTTTTTTATTCTATTTTTCCTCATTTTCAACTTTAAAACACAAGAAGTATGCTGTGAAGTCCAATTGAGAACCACTTTTAACCCCATGGCTGTGGAGTCGGAAACAATTAATTACATAGAGGAGTCGGAGGTGCCAATAATAGAGGAGTCAGAGTCAAAGTTTTTTGTTTCAACTCCACAATCAGTTTATCAAATCCCTTCACAAGGCCCGGGGCTATAGTAGAAGACACTTGCCCAAGATTCTGCACAGTGAGGCTGAGCCCGAAACTGTGTGGTAGCAAAGCCAGTTTCTTAACTGCAAACCTCTACCACTCGTGTATATCAAAATTTTGTTTAACTTGTTTTTCAAGACACCCAGTCGATAATTAGTATTGATTTTCTAAATATAACCTTCAATTATATTTTTGAAAACTTCTCGGTGCACCTAGATACATCACTTGAAGTACACCGTTTGAGAGCCACCGCTGTAGAAAACTTGACAACTTACATACAGAAAGAGAGTGTAGAATATTTTATATTTTAGCGGCAGAAATTAAAACGAGGGCCAACAAATGAATATAGCTGTAGGTCAGCTCCAATCCAGCAGACTGGTAATCAAAAAGTATTCTAGCCATGATCAGCCCATATTTTATTCAGACAGTATCCATGGTTAAGGCGGCAAGCTGGCAGAAATGTTAGAACACTGGGCGAAATGCTTAACGGTATTTTGTCTGTCTTTACGTTCTGAGTTCAAATTTCACTGAGGTCAACTTTGCCTTTTATCCTTTCGGGATTGATAAATTAAATACCAGTTGTGTACTGGGGGTCGATCTAATTGACTGGCTGCCTCCTCCAAAATTTCAGGCCTTGTGCCTAGAGTAGAAAAGATTATTATTATCCAAGGTGTTTTTTATTCTTTTTAGATAAGTGATTTAAGGGAGATTTAGTTTTTATTTCTAACAGGCTGAGTGATTGTATAGGTTGCCTCACTGGTTTGTGAATGAAGGACATAGTACTGGGTAAAAGACCCCTTTAAGATAATTCGTTTTAATTTTGGCACAAGGCCAACAAGTTTAGGGGAGTGATAAGTCAATCACATCAACCCTAGTAGATGACTGGTACTTATTTCATCCACCCTCAAAAGGATGAAAGGCAAAGTTGATCTCTTATTTCTTTTACTTGTTTCAGTCATTTGACTGTGGCCATGCTGTAGCACTGACTGTAGTTGAACAAATTGACCCCAGGATTTATTCTTTGTAAGCCTAGTACTTATTCTATCGGTTCCTTTTGCTGAACTACTAAGTTACAGGGATGTAAACACACCAATATCAATTGTCAAGCAATGGTGGGGGGACAGACAGACACACACACGAGTTTCTTTCAGTTTCCATCTACCAAATCCATTCACAAGCTTGGTCAGCCCAAGACTATAGTAGAAGACACTTGCCCAAGGTGCCACGCAGTGGGACTGAACCTGAAACCATGTGGGTAGAAAGTAAGCTTCTTACCACTAACTTTATGTATACCCCAAAATAGTTATTTTGACACAATTTAAAATTCCCAATGTCAGTTATTTCCCTTCATGTCTACTGTTTATTCATGCTCAGATCAGCCCTGATCCAGCATACTTATGTTCAATGAAAGGCTTTTCAGCCATGGCAATACTCTCTTAATCATTCATCATTTGTTTCAGTCATTGGATTGCTGCCATTCTGGGGCACCACCCTGAAAGGTTCCATTGTACAAATCAACCCCAGAACTTATTTTTATGTGTGGTGCTCATTCTATCATTTACTTTTGCTGAACCACTAAGTAATGGGATCATTAACAAACCAACATCGGTTGTCTAGTGGTGATGGTGGTAGTAGTGGGGTAAAAACGCACACACACACACACACATATGTATTCATCATCCTTGTTTCAACTTCGACTTTTCCATGCTTACATGGAGCTTCCACTCAGTTTCTTATTTCTTTACTGCCCACAAGAGGCTACACACAGAGGGAACAAACAAGGACAGACAAACGGATTAAGTCGATTATATCGACCCCAGTGCGGAACTGGTACTTATTTAATCCATTAAAAGGATGAAAGGCAAAGTTGACCTCAGCGGAATTTGAACTCAGAACGTAGCGGCAGACGAAATACCGCTAAGCGTTTCGCCCAGCGTGCTAACATTTCTGCCAGCTCGCTTCCACTCAGTTTCTGCCACTCACAAGGCATTGGTCAGCTTAGAAACATAATAGAAGACACTTGCCTGAGGTGCCAAGCAATAAATGTGAGCCCAAAACCATGTGACTGCAAAGTGAGCTTCTTACCATATAGCCATGCATATGCTTGAAAAAAAAAATTTGAGCCAACTCACTCATTTCTGATCCCATAGTAGTGAATTGAAGGAGTCCTAAGCCTTGCTAAATAAACTTGGCCCAAGACCCAGATCCACTAGTTCTATGTATCACTATCTGTCTATATTTATTTATTTATCTGTCTGTCTATCTCAATCAATCAATCAATCAATCACAAATATTTAGTTATCTTGTGTTAATTATTTTGCACTAAGTTGTTCTAGACAGACAAAGATCTGAGATAATATTTTTGAAGTAAGATTAGTCAACCAAAAATATTGCAATCCTTATTAAAATGGAACTGTGCACCATTTCTCTCTCTCTCCCTGTATATACTAGGAACTATGGTTTGACAACCAATAAAATAGAAGAGACCTGAGTGAACTCTTCCATTATCCTGGAAGTAGAAGATGTGAATCCTGAAAAGTACAGTACTCAGAATGTTGCATATATGCATAAGGCTTATAGCTTGGAAAACAGGCAGGAAAATATAGAAATCACATCTAGAGAATGTGAAGTGGATACTATTAATAGTAGAACTTTTAAATGCAATTGTGCAAGGAATAGATCGGTCCGCTTAACTCTAATTGTAGGTATAAAAATATCATATACAGATGTAAGACTACTTCAGAGAATGGAGAGTATTTCTATATAGGAGCTAGCTCATGTTATATTATGCAGAGAATTACCAATCATTTAAGCTCATTTAGAAATAGGAACAAAATGAATACTACCAGCCTTAGTAAGCTAATTTGGGCACTAAAAGATAGTAACAAAGTAGTTTCTATTGCTTGGGAAATAATTAGTAAGGCAAAACCTTATAGAAGTGGTGATAATAGATGTGACTTTTGTGTGGAAGAAATGTACCAAATTTTCACTTCTAAATTTACTCTTATAAATACCAGGCAGGAACAGGCTATAGGATGTCCACACTGGACAAAATTTAAATGATTTGAATAAACATAATATACCATTTATAGTAATTATACGAGTTAAAATAATGATTGTGATAATTAATGATATTTATGTAAATAATACTAGTAGATATAATAATAATAATGTCAATAATAATAATTGAGGGTATAAACCCAAAATAAGTGAAGTACCTCTGAATAAATAATGTACTCCATACAGTAAAATGTAAACAAAACTGCGACAATTAACTATAATATAAATGAACATTTTAGAACCACAATTCAACTGTAATACCAGTAGAGGTGATTATAAGACCAAAATTCAATTTGATTTTTAAAAATAATGCTATCATCTTCAACTGAATACCAATGAAGGAAGTTTGTTTGAATTAGTTCACTTTGAAAACATCGTATGTGATGGGTCCTTGATGAAATTGCAGTGACTAGGATGCATAATTGCATACAGAGCAATGTGCAGTTGCTGCAGTAGGAACATATGTTGGTCATTGTTATATATGCTGTCAGAAACTTTTTAATAAAGTTTTGAATGTGAATAAATCTCCATTCTCCTCTTGGGTTTCAATTATATATATATCTGTATGTATGTATGCATGTATGTATCATCATCATCGTTTAACGTCTGTTTTCCATGCTGGCATGGGTTGGACGGTTTGACTGGGGACTGGTAAGCCGGGAGGCTGCACCAGGCTCCAATCTGTTCTGGCAAGGTTTCTACAGCTGGATGCCCTTTCTAATGCCAACCACTCCAAGAGTGTAGTGGGTGCTTTTTACATGCCACCGGCATGGAGCCAGTCAGGCTGCACTGACAATGACCATGATCAAATGGTGCTTTTTACATGCCACCAGCACAAGAACCAGTCAGGCAGCACTGGCATCAACCACTTTCAGATGGTGTTTTTTACATGCCACCGGCATGGGAGCCAGTCAGGTGGCACTGGCATCGGCTACTATATCCTTAGTTGTGTTGCTAGATTAGGTCACTTAGATAAGAGAAGCTATCAACCTTCTGAGCATTACAAAGAACTTATTATACTTGTGTTCCAGGAGGTGGGGGGGGGGCTCACTACTTCTGTATATCTACAACAAGCAATGGTCTTGTCTATCATTTGCTTTTGATTCCGCTACACCTCTTTTGGAACTATAGATTACATAGGGTTCACTGAATGGAATCTTTATATACCCCTCTTCTGTATATGGAGCATGGCCATTTCCTTACTTGGAAACAAGTGAGAGTTGGTAACAGGAAGAGCATCCAGCTGTAGAAAATCTGCCTCAACAAAATTCCATCTGAAAATCACATCAAATGGTGGTGACTATGTACACACACACACACACACACACACACACACACACACACATATATGCATTTACATATATTACATTTGGCCTTGGTGAAGAGGATCAGCCTGCAAGAGTCTTGTGTCAGTGCCACATAAAAAGCACTTGTGCCAATGTCACATTAAAAGCACATTTTGTGAAGTGGTTGGCATTAGGAAGGGCATCCAGCTGTAGAAACCAAACCAACCCATGCTAGCATGGAAAGCAGATGTTAAAAGATGATGATGAATTAGAATTGAATGGGAAAGTTTAGGGTGCTATTATCTTTTTGACAACAAGGGATGTGTATGAACTGTGGTGCTGCATGATAGTGAGACATGGGTACTGAATGTAGGGGCTGTGTAAGGGTTGACTCACTGGGGTGTAGTGTTATTGTGCTAGAATGATGAGATACAGAAAAATTGGCATCAAAAAGAGGTGTCAATTGTAGTGTACAGGAGTGATGACTATACTGGTCTGGACATGTGATGTGTAAGGAGGACAACAGGTAAATACAAGTGGTGCAGTGCCAGGAGATTTTATTTGGAAGGGTTTAATAGAGGAGGAAAACCAAAGAAGACATGGGCAGAAATAGTGAAGGCTGTCTCAGAAAGCTGGACAAAGGAATGCAACAAGTGATGGGATGCTGTGTTGGAGAGGATTTGTTCAATTCACCAAGAATAGAAAAACAAACATAAAAATGATAATGGTTTATCTCTTTCTTTCTCTTTCTTTTCAGTTGTCAAAGACGATTGTAGACAAAGCTTTCCAAGTTGGCATCAATTTCTTTGACACAGCTGAGGTAAGCAGACGTTTTGTTTGTTTATTATGTTTGTATTTAGAGGTGTGCGTGGACATGTGGTGTAGACTTATGTGTGTGTGTGTGGATATGTGTGGTGTAGACTTGTTTGTGTGTGTGTGCATGTGTGCAGGTATATCTGTGTGTGTGTGTGGGGTAGGCTTGTTTGTGTGTGTGTGCAGGTATATCTGTAGATCTGTGTGTGTGTGGGTATGTGTGGTGTAGACTTGTTTGTTTGCATGTGTGTGTAGGTATATCTGGATCTGTGTGTGTGTGTGGATATGTGTGATGTAGACTTGTTTGTCTGTGTGTGTGTGCAGGCATATCTGTGTGTGGATATGTGTGGTGTAGACTTGTGTGTGTGTGTGTGTGTGTGCAGGTATACCTGTAGATCTCTGTGGGTATGTGTGTGAGAGGATGCTTAGTTGTGTCTGTTGATGAGGCTGTGTGTGTGTGTGTTTACACACATTTGCACAAATGTGTTAAAGCATGTGTTGATGCATCTCTGTGGATGTATGTGTGAAGATGTCTACGTGTATGTGGACAAATCAGTAAAAGAATGTGTGTGTTGCTGACGTAACTAAATTTATTGTTCATTGTACAATAAATACTTTGGATAATTACTAATTGTAATTAATATGTGAATATATATTTTAGTTTTTGCATGTTCTGCATAATATGTGTAAATATGTGTATGCTTCTATATATGCTTGTGTACATATATGTAAGTGCATGTGTGAATATATGAGCAGGTGTGTGTGTGTATACTTGTAATATTGTCAGATAAATTTGTTTTTTTCCATTTATTTTAACCCTTTAACATTCAAACCCGCCTTAAACAAGATAATGCAGGATTAATACAAACCTTTGTGAATAAATAAACCTTAGGTTTGACAGTAATCTGAATGCTGAAAGGTTAATCTTTCCAATGTTATCTGAATAAAGACAGAAATATTTTTATTGCAGTGTTTTATGGGGTTTTTGTAGCTCTAGTCTTCTACAACTTGTGCTTATTGTTTTTGGAATTCAAATAAAGTTTACCTCAGACATAGGAAAATGGAATGCCAAGTACAGAAAAATTTTGATCTGACATCCCAATGCATGTCTTTCTCTAGTGTGTATATTTATGCTGGAATCACCATCATCATCATTTAATGTCTGCTGTCCATGCTGGCATGGGTTGGATGGTTTGACTAGAGCTGGTAATCCGAGGGGCTACATCAGACTCCAGTCTGATTTGGCATGGTTTCTACAGCTGGATGCTCTTCCTAACACCAACCACTCCAAGAGTGTAATGGGTGCTTTTACGTGCCACCGGCACAGGTGCCACTTGCATGACATAATGTATTTATTTTTTTCCATCGTTTGTAAGTCTTATGAATCTTTCTATTCTGAACCAGGCATATCCCCGCTCTGAAGGTGTCCTTGGAAAATGTCTAGAAGGAAGACGCCACAATGCTGTGATTGCAACCAAGTATGGTTTCCGTTCCACTGGTCCCAGTGAGAGCTACACAGCTGAAGCTATTGATGCTGCTATCACTACCTCCCTACAGAGCTTAAAAACCAACTACATCGATATCTATCAGGTAAGATATAACATTAAGCATTGGTAGTGTTAATGAAGAGTCAGGCCAAGGACCTATCTCCAAATGTATGTTCTTTAAAATAAAACCTTCATTGATCCACTTTCTTGAAAATTTGCCATATATACCTGTGTATAAGATGTGCTTTTTTTATTCTTAAATGTAACAAAAGAATTGCTATGTGTCTAATGAGACTATTATAGTTGAGATACTAAGTATATGATGAAATATTGCTTTTTTCCACTAAAAAGCAAGGTATTTGTGTGTGTGTGTGCGTTATACATTAGCAAATATGGTTGTTTTAAGTATTGATTTCAAAATTTGTGGTACAAGCCTGTAAGTTTATCAGTTCTGTATTCATTTGTTTGATTATTTTTTGCTAGTGTGGTGATCATTATATAATATATAAATTCACATTATATATATATATATATATATATAAATTCACAATGAACTCAAACCCACAAGTGAGACAGAGACAGGCAGAAACAAGGAAAATGCCCCTTGTATTTGAATACTATGCAAGTATTCTTTTAAAAAACTTTTCATTTAATTTTTCCAAAATTTAATTGTTTTCCATGCTTCCAGTTGAAGAAGTCTCAATGACTGAAACCAGTACTAAAATGCTTTTTATGATAAAATCATTTTAGCATTTTCTATCTTGACTTTTTTTCCTTATGTATGTATTATGTATCATACGGGCTGACCAAAGCCTTGTGACTGGATTTGGAAGACAAAAAATTGTAAGAAGCCCATTGTATGCATGTATGTGTATTTGTGTCTTTATTTGTCTTCCACCACTGCTTGACAACCAGTGTTGGTGTGTTTATGTCCCTATATCTTAACGGTTTGACAAAAGAGACCAATAGAAAAAGTACAAGGCTTAAAAAAAAATATGCAATAAGAACTGGCATCAATTCATTTGACTAAAAATTCTTCAAGGTAGTGCCCCAGCATGGGCACAGTCTAATGACTGAAACAAGTAAAAGATATGTGCTATACACACACATACATATATATGACAGGCTTCTTGTATTTCGAACCCATGTTCGAAATTTCCCCAAGACACCTGATGAAGGCTGGAGGGTATATCAGCCAAAAAGAACAAGATGAGGGCCGGCTTCTTGTAGTTTCCATCTGCCATATCCATTCACAAAGCTTTGGACAGCCTCAACTACAGTAGAAGAGCTTTGTCCAAAATGCTCTGTACTGGGACTGAACCCAAAACCATATGGTTACGAACTTCTTAACAACTCGGCCATGTCTGGAAGCATTCCCCTTCTTAATACAATACTACAAACTTTCTTTATTATCCTCTCTCTCTTCCCCACACCATAGATTAAAAGCGAAGCTGCTTCTCAAGACTTCCCTGTGTAGATTCCATCACAATGGTAGCATCCCTCCTGCAGTAATCAAAGAACCTGGCCTGTAAACTGTATCCAGACAGGTCAATTATCATACACAAAGGGCTATTTTAATCTAATAATGCATCTGCTGCATATAACAGGTATATTTATATATAACTAGCAGCTAAGCCCAGTTTCACCCGGTTGGTTTGGATGATGTGGCTGTAAAACCTGCTCTGTGTAAGCATTCGACTTGTTTGGGCACGCTTACATTAAAAAACAATTTTAGAATGACTCTTTTCCTTCAAAATGCTAAAAATAACTGACCATCAAAACAAAACTAACCAAGATTCAACCAAATCAAAAAATAAACCCAAATACTAAGTGAACAAAGATGAACCACCCCACTTCCATTGCACATGCAAAAGCACACGCGCACGCACACATACACACATGTACCCCCACTGGCTTGATCAGACTCAGATTCTGAGACTGGAGAAGCCAAGTTTCTATTAAAATCATGTACAACTTTTAGTTGCATGGGGACAAATCAAACAGTTTTAAATAATAATTTATATAACACTTAAATGTCTTGAGTGCCTTTTTCTTTCATTTGTCACTCACTTGTGTGTGTGTGTCTCTCTGTGTATGTTTATATATGTATGTATATATATAACTGCCATATTTTCTGGCATACGAGTTGACTTAGTATATGGTGTAAATATTCAAACATTGTCATTATCTTTGCAAATACTGCTGCATTTCGCATGTAACTTTTGGCCCTCTAAAGTAGTCTTGGTATATAAGTAGGCCTATGTTTTTGAGATTTAAATTTTGATCTGAAAACTTTGACTTGTATGCTGGAAAATATTATTTGAAAATGTTAAAACTAAACTAAAAAAATAGAAAGAAAGACATCTCCCCAAATCAATGGCTTTGTTAATCTTGCCCATATCTGTTCTCTGTGATTGCTTCTCCCTAATTCCATTCTGTTGCTCTGTTGTCTTTTTAGATCCATTGGCCAGACATGGTTGCTGACTATACAGCCACTGTTGAAGAATTGAAGAGACAAGTTGCTAAAGGAAGGATACATTATTATGGTGTCTGCAACTTTGGACCGAAAAACATGAAGAGCATTCTTGAAGCTGGTGGTCAACCTATTTCTAACCAGGTATAGTGATGGTGGAAGAGGTGAATAGTGATTTTGGGGTAGATGGTGGTGAATGGGGATGTTGGAGGGGGGTGTTAGTGGAATAGTGAAAATGGTGGAGGATGATGGTGGTGGAAGTGATGGGTGTTGGTGTAGGTCATGGGAGATAATGGTGGTGTTGCAATGTGTTTTTTTTTTGTCTTTTAATATTTTATTCATGAGGAAGGAGTTGGTCCATCAATGACCTTCACTTGTCATGTGAGACTCTTAAGATAAATATGAGTATTTAGCTTGAACATTATAAGTCAATGACTGCAGGAAAAAACATGGACTGGTTGGGTGTTTCAGAGGGATAATGTTTTGGTGATGAAGGATTTACCATAGGGGTAGTGCAAAGATGGGGTTTGGTCTGGGAATTGTTGGTGTGCATCTAGTTAGTTTCCAGGATCAGAGGCTGTTGTAATAATTGTAGAATCGGCTGAGTGAGGAGTCAGCACATCTTCAGGATTGGTTGTTATATGTTGGTGAGTGAGAGCTTGGTAATCAGCTGGATGGCCTTAATTTGGAGATGCGATCAAAGATGTTTGTTGGTGTCTCAACAACATCATCTTAAATAAGGGAACTGTATTCTAATGTGAGTTTCACTCAAGGTTTATGGAAGTTCTGCAAGCGAGCACAAGCCGAATACGCTAAATACTGAGACACACACACATTTACATGGCAGTACATATACAAAAATTGGGAAGATACTGAAAAAATTAATGTGGCCCCCCCGTGCAAGGATGACATGCAAAATTCTGAAGCATTCCATATTTTTTGTCCAACAATCTTTGAACATTGGGCATTACAGAAGCAATGATGAAAGACTGAGACTTCTAGAGATATGCTGTGATTGAGAATACCTGGCAAGTAAAGTGAGATCACAGCCATAGCCTATACCAGTGTCGCATAACCAACCCATTTAAAAAGTACCTTTGAATTGTTGGGCAACATGCTATGCTTCAGGAGACTTATTGAGTCAAGTAAAATTATAAATCAACTCAATCAAATGGAAATTGTAATTATAGCTGATGCCAGTGCCACCTGACTGGCTCCCCGTGCCGGTAGCATGTAAAAAGCACCATCCTAATATGGCTGATGCCAGTGCTACCTGACTGGCTTCCATGCCGGTGGCATGTAAAAAGCACCCACTACACTCTCGGAGTGGTTGGCATTAAGAAGGACATCCAACTATAGAAACATTGCAAGATCAGATTGGAGCCTGGTGAAGCCTTCTGGCTTGCCAGTCCCCAGTCAAACCGTCAAACCTATGCCAGCATGGAAAACGGACGTTAAACAATGCTGATGATTTCAGCGTATAATACAGATGTTAACCCTTTAGCATTTAAATCCAGCCAAAATATTTCACCCGTTTTATGTTCACACTGGCTAGATCTGGCCTCTCACACCTACTACTATGTCATTCTAAAAATAAACAATCACGTTATTAAAATATCAAAGCTATGAGATAATGCTTGATTAATTCAAAATAATGGTAATAAATATGTGTTATAATACTGCTATGGGATTAAATCATGGTTTTCAACAGGGGTCCATATAATATTTTGGGGGGTAGATTGTGTAGTATACAATAGTAGATTGTGGCTCCAAAATAGTTTTTTGGGGCCCCTTGAAAAATTTTGCGTTAGATGTATGTGTTGCAAGAAACAGCTAGGTTTCTTTAATGTTTTATAACCATCTTGAGCACCTTTTTGAGCTACATGTGTTTAACACATGTGAGCATGGCTACAAAGTCAGAAAACAGCACAGCTCCCATGACTTTCAGAAACATTTTTTCACACTCAAAGTTGCTGAAGCATGGAACAAACTACCTGCATCAGTTGTTAGCTGCCAAAGCATTGCATCCTTTAAACCCTCCATGCTTCCTGAAAGTTGCCAACACTACACCTGATATCCTGCCTTCCATACACGTGCACACATGTATATTATGACTCATACACTGCTCACTTTCCTGACTTTTGTACATAATTCTATGTACTGTACATGCACCTTTGATGAGTTGTAGTGCATCTGAGTACTGTGCACAATAATTTCATTAGTATTATTATTATTATACTTCAACCTACTAAAATTGATGTGTGATAAATAAAATGGAAATTCTGAAAAACGTTTCTATAAAACTATATAGGCATAGGAGTGGCTGTGTGGTAAGTAGCTTGCTTACGAACCGCATGGTTTCGGGTTCAGTCCCACTGCGTGGCACCTTGGGCAAGTGTCTTCTACTATAGCCTCAGGCCAACCAAAGCCTTGTGAGTGAATTTGGTAGACGAAAACTGAAAGAAGCCCGTCGTATATATGTATGTATGTATATATATATATGTATGTGTGTGTATATGTTTGTGTGTCTGTGTTTGCCCCCTCCCCCCAGCATCACTTAACAACCAATGGTGGTGTGTTTACGTCCCCGTAACTTAGCGGTTTGGCAAAAGTGACCGATAGATTAAGTACTAGGCTTACAAAGAATAAGTCCTGGGGTCAATTTGCTCGACTAAAGGTGGTGCTCCAACATGACCACAGTCAAATGACTGAAACAAGTAAAAGAAAAAAGAGTAAAAGAGATACATCGAATGGCTATGGGGGTCTATTAGAATAAAACAGTAATCATAGGGGTCCATAAGGAAAACATGGTGGAAAATCCCTGGCTTAAATGATGATGACACACTCACACACATACTCTTGTCTACACACATCTGCATTCACCCGTATACACACATCCGTTCCACCTACGTACACATTCATATACAACCTGTTCAACTTAACCATTCTTTGTCGTTGCAGATAGGGTACAATTTACTGTGGCGTTCAATCGAACACGAAGTTAAACCAATTTGTATGGAGAAAAACATTTCCATTTTGGCCTACTCACCTCTACAGCAAGGTCTTCTTTCTGGCAAATACCTGACCCCTGACAGTTTACCTGAGGGTCGACGACGTGGCAAGCTCTTCTCTAAATCCAGGTAAGGACTTGTGACTGAAACCATAAAACTCTTAAATTTTGAGTTGTTTTATTTTTTTTTTACTCCTTTTCATTCATCATTATCATTTTCGTGCCTACTTTTCCTTGCTTGCATCTTTTGTTTTTTACCTGTTTCGGTCATTAGACTGTGGCCATGCTGGGGCACTGCTTTGAAGAAGTTTTATTTGAATGAATTGACTCCAGAACTTATATTTTCTTGAAAGCTTGTTACTTGTTCTATCGGTCTCATTTTGCTCAACTGTTAAGTTACAGAGACATAAATACACACACCAACACCAGTTGTCACGTGGTGGTGAAGAATAAACACACACACGATAGTCTTCATTCAGTTTCCATATACTAAATCCACTCACAGGGCTTTGGTTAGCCACTAGGCTATACTAGAAGACACTTACCCACATTGCCATGCCATGGGACTGAACCTGGAACCATGTAGTTGGGAAGCAAGCTTCTTATCGCATTTCATGGGTCAGGTGGAATTTGCTGAGGCAAATTTTCAATGGCTTGATGCCCTTTTTGTTGCCAACCTACTCCTGTTTCCAAATAATGTAATATTTGCCCATCTTCAGATAGGTTTCCATGGAAGATTGGGAACAAAGGACATTATCATCTATAATTGTCAGGTGACATCAAGGCAATTCGTGTGTGGCATTTTGTCTGGTACTGTAATTTACAGACCCTAAAAGGCAAGGTTAAAGTTGGTGGGATTTAAACTATGGATGTGAAAACCCCTAAAACTTACTAGTAATGGTTATATTAATTTTATATCAGAGGGCTGTGTTCACTTATTCTTTCACGAGTTATCTTCCCTTGGTAAATACTACCAAGTTGTTACGCTGGTATACACATTATCTTTGTTTTACACACACACATACACACGCGTGCGCATACATACATATATATACATACATACATGTCTTCCACACACCGTTTGACAACCGATGTTGGTGTGTTTATGTCCCTGTAACTTAGCATTTCAGCAAAAGAGATTCGCAGAATAAGTACCCGGCTTAAAAATGAAATATGTATTGGGGTTGATTCATTCAAGTAAAATTCTTCAAGCGGTGCCCCAGCATGGCCACAGTCTGATGACTGAAACAAATATCAGGTCATCCCATAAGTTCTGTCCGATTTTACCTTTTTTAAAATTGAATGAAATTTAATAGTATTTTAGATTGTCTAATGGAATTAAAAATTATTTTTATGCATTTGTGTACATTTAAACTAATTAGATATTATTTCACAGAATAATTGAATTAAAATTTCTTTGATTAAAACCCTTTCTAAAATGGATATATCCAAAGAGCATTTAAGGCACATAATGCTTTATGAGTACAAAAAAGGAAACTCTTCAACCAAAGTGACTCGAAACATACACTCAGTTTATGGGAAAGAATGCTTGAATGAAAGAACTTGCAGAAGATGGTTTGCAAAATTCAGAAGTAGAGATTTCAGACTTGAAGATGAAGATCGAACAGAACGTCCAGTTGAGTTTGATGATAAGCTCTTTGAGGCATTACTTGAAGAAAATCCTGCATTATCAGTTGAAGAATTGGCAATAAAGCTTAGTTCAAACCATAAAACTGTTCATCATCATCTTCAACAATTTGGAAAGGTTCCTAAACTTGGAAAATGGGTGCCTCATGAATTGTCCGAAAGTAACCACAAATCCCGAGTTGACATCTGCTCTTCTCTCCATTCTCGCGAATTCATTTCACCCTTTTTGGATATACTTGTGACTGGTGACGCAAAATGGATCTTCTATTGAAATGTTAAATGTCGTAAACAGTGGCTAGGTAAAAGGGTATAAAATTTCTACCACAACTGAGAAGGGAACTTCATGGGAAAAAGGCTCTTCTCTCTATTAGGTGGGATTGCAAAGGAGTAATTCACTTTGAATTGTTACCACCTAATGCAACAATCAATGCTCAAGTTTATTGTCAGCAATTAGAGCCTTTGAACCAAGCTTTGAAGAAAAAAAGACCCGTTTTAGTGAATCAAAAAGGAATGATGTTTCATCAGGACAATGTGTGACCCCACACTGCAAAGATCACATCACAGAAGATTGAAGAGCTTGGTTGGGAAAAAAATTCCCCATCCACCTTATTATCCTGATCTTGCTCCTTCAGAGTACCATTTGTTTTGTAGCTTACAGAATCATTTGGGGGACATAACTTTCGCAGGCCAGGGGGAGGTCAAAATTGACATTTCAGAGTTCTTTGCTTTGAAACCAAGGGAGTTTTACATTGATGGGATTAAAAAGCTTGTAAATAGATGGAAGTCATAGATAATCAAGGAAAGTACATTAATGATTAAATTTCAATTAAATATAACATTTGATCACTTGTTTTCTTTATTCAAAATTCGGACAGAACTTACGGGATGACCTGATAGAAGAATTACATCATCATCATCATCATTGTTTATCGCCCATTTTCCATACTGGCATGGGTTGGGCAGTTTGACTAAAAGCTGGGGAGCTGTGCCAGATTCCAATCTGATATGCTGAAGTTTCTACAGGCCTTCCTAAAGTTGCATAATTATCACAAGACTTATTCAGTTTCGTTTGGAACATGAGACTCTGAGCAACAGTCTTGTGATAATTTTGCAGCTTTAATAAATAGATATTATTCTACCTTCAGTATTCAGGTATTATTTTTACCACATTGTTTTGCACTTAAGTGCTCACCTGTGTCTATATATCTTTATTTTAAAAATTCAAATAAGTCATCATTATCTATAAAAATAATGATAAAGTTGTCAGCAAATGTTATTCAAATAAGCAAAATATGTAATAAATATATAGTCATCCCATGACTTTTTATACAGTTTGACAATTTTTTATACAGATGACAATTATACAGTTTTAATTAGCAATTGATTAACTATATATATATATATACACACACACACTCATACATACATACAGGACCATGTGATTGAGAAAGAAGCTTCTAACCTGTAAAGATATACAGTAGATTATGTAGTCCTAGATATAATATCTGAATAAAGGATGGAAGGGACATGGCTGGAGTCGTTTTGACTATGTAGTAAAGGTAACAATAATAATATAATAATAATAATCTTGCTATTACATTTGTTTTATTTTTCAGTACTACAATGTCTCGCCATGGTCAGGATGGCCACGAAAAACTTCTATTTGAAGTAAGTATTTTTAGATTTTAAACTTTAACCAGTGGTTCTCAACTTGGGTCCATGTGTGTAGGTATTTAGTCGTGGGTCTAGCTATGTCCATGGATTAAGATGAGCTGGTATGGCTGATTGGAGGTTCAACCAGTTTTGATGACAGGACTTTTTTGGCACTGGAGGCAGACAAACACACACTCACACACATGTATGGGTGTGCAGAAATATACACAAAAACAGAGAGAGAGAAAGTCATTACAATTTATTAATTGAACACAGTTGACATGAACAGTTTCCCTCCCCTTATACATCATCATCATTATCATTTAATGTCCACTTTCCATGCTGGCATGGGTTGGACAGATTGACTGGGGGCTGGCAAGCCAGAAGGCTGTATCAGGCTCCAATCTGATCTGGCAAAGTTTCTACAGCTAGATTAGATGCCCTCCTTAATGCCAACCACTCCCAGAGTGTAGTGGGTGCTTTTTACTTGCCACTGGCACGAGGGCTAGTCAGGTGGTACTGGCATTGACCACGCTTGAATAGTGCTTTTTATGTGCGACCAGTATGGGAGCCAGTCAGGCGGCACTGGTAATGACCATGCTTGAATGGTGCTTTTTACATGCCACCAGCAAGGGACCAGTCAGCCAGCACTGGCATTGATCATGCTTGCATGGTGTTTTTTACATGCCACCGGCACGGGAGCCAGTCAGGTGACACTGGCAACGATCATGTTCAAATGGTATTTTTAACGTGTCACTGGCACAGGTGCCAATCAGGCGGTACTATCATTGGCCATGACAACGATTTCACTTGACTCCACAGGTTTTCACAAGCACAGTTTATTGCCCAATGATTGAAGGGTACTCTTAAATGGTCTGGTTATGTTGCACTGGCATAGGTCATGGTTATGGTCTCACTTGGCTTGCCGAGTCTTCTCAAGCACAGCATATCTCCAAAGGTCTTGGTCACTTGTTCAAAGGTCATGTTTCACCACCTCATTCCACGTCTTCCTGGGTCTACCCCTTCCACTGGTTCCCTCCACTTCTTGGGTGTGGCACTTTTTCACACAACTGTCCTCATCCATCCGCAACATATGACCATATCAGTGCAGTTGCTCTCTTGCACACCACATCTGATGCTTCTTAGATCCAACTTTTCCCTCAAGGTACTTACACTCTGCTGAGTATGCACACTGACATTACACATCCATCTGAGCATACTGACTTCATTCCTTGCGAGCTTACGCATGTCCTCAGCAGTCACGGCCCTTGTTTCACTGCCATGTGGCATAGCTGTTCGTACACATGCATCATACAGTCTCCCTTTTTACTCTGAATGAGAGACTCTTTGTCACCAGTAAAGGTAGGAGCTCTCTGAACTTTGCTCTGGCTATTCTTATTCTAGCAACTATACTTTCAGAGCATCCACCCCAGCTACTAACTTGGTCACCTAGGTAACGGAAGCTATCAACTACTTCTAGTTTTTCTCCCTGGAATGTGATGCAAGCTGTTTTCTGCATATTTTCAGTGTTTATTGCTCCTGAGCATTTGCCACACAAAAACTATCTTCCCAGTTAGCCTTCCTTTGATATTGCTGTACCTCTTGTGTCCCCATAGCTTACACTGGGTACATCTTATGGAGTTTCTACCTCCTTTGATATAGAGAAATATATTTACACACACACACACAAACACATCTATATACTAGACGTACTTGCTTTGACCTGTTGGGTCACAACAACCCCAAGTTGAAAATGTTGATGCGCAATGGGAAAAGCAAAAATGCTATTTTCAACTTCATGCAATAAAATTCTTAAATAATACAGTTCTTCTGTCCTTGGTGTGACAACATAAACACAACCAAGTGTTTCTTCTTTGAAAATGTTCAAATGGCCTTCAACTTTTTCCCTGGCTTTCTTCTTTGCTATTCTTTGTTACTACTGTTCCAAGTGAAATACATAGATATTTCAGCATAAAATAATGTTTTCACAAAATCATTATTGATACACAGTGAAAAGAATTCTGTCAGTGTTGTTCTCATATGTTGCTCATTGACAACCATCTTTGTTCATCTGGTAGATGAACTTGCAGTCTCACTATTGCAGGTGTTCTTTCCTGAACTGAAAATCCTAAAATGGTTGCAACTGCTTCGGATGGTCCAATATACCAACCCATTAGATATTGACTGATTTTGCTATCATAACAGCTTTGACATTTTCTTTCAGTGTGTACTTGATGTACTTAATTGACCTCACTGAAGCAACGATTTCAACATTGCAGTGGCATTTGAATGCTCTTAAAAGAGTCTCATTATAAGGCACAACCCATTTGTTGTTTCTTTTTCCATTCTTATGAGATTCAACTCCTCCATTGCAACTGATCTTTGTCTATAAAGAGGTAGTCTGTCTGTCTTTTGATTAAGATGGTAAAGATTAATATTTTATCTTAAATAAAATAGTAATTTTCCCTTTTACTCTTTTTACTCTTTTACTTGTTTCAGTCATTTGACTGTGGCCATGCTGCAGCACCGCCTTTAGTTGAGCAAATCTTTGTAAGCCTAGTACTTATTCTATCGGTCACTTTTGTCGAACCATAAGTTACTGGGATGCAAACACGCCATCAGTTGTCAAGCGATGTTGTGGGGACAAACACAGACACACAAACTTATATACACACACACACATACATATATATACATATATATGACGGGCTTCTTTCAGTTTCTGTCTACCAAATCCACTCACAAGGCTTTGGTCAGCCCAGGGCTATAGTAGAAGACACTTGCCCAAGGTGCCACGCAGTGGGACTGAACCCAGAACTATGTGGTTTGTAAGCAAGCTACTTTAAGAAAAAAAAATATCTAGTACCAGTGATTCGAAAATATCTTGTATAAATATTGAAAGAATTTCTATCTTTCAAATCTATGGCACTCACAAAGAAAAAATAAAGTAAGAAAAAAGGATGGGCAGTGGTAGCTAACAGGACTCTTTGAAGTGTCAGTATTTTCATATTGATTTTTTTTTTCTTAAAGGGGGAAATGACTATTTTATTTGTAATCTTTATCATCATTAATGAAATGTCTGGAAAACAAACTTTGAGTTTTAGTATAATACAGAAACATAGATATAGATATATTTAGGCATGGCTGTGTGGTAAGAAGCTTGCTTCCTAGTCGCATGGTCCTAGGTTCAGTTCCACCGCGTGGCACTGTCTTCTATAGCCTTGGGTCAACCAAAGCCATGTGAGTGGATTTGGTAAATGGAAACTGAAAGAAGCCTGTTGTAGATATCTGTATGTATGTGTCTTTGTGTCTGTGTTTGTCCTCACATCACCACTTGACAACTGGTGTTGGTGTGTTTACATCCCTGTGACGTAGCAGTTTGGCAAAAGAGACCGATAGAATAAATGCGAGGCTTAAAAATAAATAAGTCTTGGGGTTGATTTGTTCGACTAAAACTCTTTAGGGCGGAAACAAATAGAAGAATAAAGAATATATATAAGAGAGAGAAAGAGAAAGCTTAAAACATCTGAATTGAAATCGGTCAGCATTGAATCAGCAACACCAATATGGCGGTGTCAAAACGTCTCGTACCTGTGTGTCTATTTGGGTTTAAACATCGATTAATAGGTCCAGGAGAGGTGGGTATGGACAATAAGAAACCCTCTGAGATGTTATCAAATGCCAAGTCTCTCAATCTCTTGTCAAGGAACCAACAATGGATTTATTCCCATCAATGAGTGTTTTGGTGTCTACACATGTTGAACGTTGTTGTTTAGCCCTGGGTCTAAGCTGATTGAGCAGGTTTGCATTCAAAGATGACTGTCTCATCTTAATGTTGAATGTGCCTTTCCTCTTTTTGAAACAATGAGATATTTGGCTATTGTTTCTAGCAGGCCAAGTAACTACATAGAGAATTTCTTAAATATGATTGCTTGTGTTGTCTCATGGATATGATTGCTTGTGTTGTCTCATGGAGTCACTGAGTGTTTTGGGCCATCTCTTTTTTAACCAGAGCCAACTAGATGCTTTCTCGACAATCTCTCTCTGTATTGCCTAGAGCTCCTTAGGCCCTACTGAATGAATAACAAGTGAATCTTTAGTTACATACCTCTGTTGACTAAAATCTGATTTTCCATATTTTCTTTCAAAAGTTCTCTACCAACTCCTGGTATCTTGCCTTCTTCTCTGTGCTACCTCCATCCTTACACCCCACACATCATCTTTTAACATCTGTTGTCTATGCTGGCATGGGTTGGATGGTTTGACTAGGGTTGGTAAGCTGGAAGGCTGCACTAAACTCCAATCTGATTTGGCATGGTTTTCTATGGTTGGATTCCCTTCCTAATGCCAACCACTCTGAGAGTGTAATGGGTGCTTTTATGTGCCACAGGCATGGGTGTCATTTGCATGACACCAGTATCTGTCACAACTGCGATTTTGCTAGGCTTGATGGGTTTTCTTCACAAGCACAACATAATGCCAGAGGTTTTGGTTTTTACCTCTGTGAGGCCCAATGCTTGAAAGGAACTCAGCCACTTTGCCTCTGTGAGTCCCCATTAAATCCGATTAATACCTTAATAATATAGATTGATTTTGCTATTGTCTTTGCAGTATCATCATCATTGTTTAATGTTTGTTTTCCATGGGTTGGGCATTTTAAGAGGTGCTGATGAACGAAAGGATTGTGCCAAGTTTTAATATGTCTACTTTGGTATGGTTTCTGCACCTGGACGCCCTTCCCAACGCCAACCACTTCACAGAATATACTGAGTGCATTTCATGTTATACCAGCACCAGTCACTTGCAAGACAAACCTCCTCAACTGAGTAGGAGTGAAGTATTAAAGGAGAGAAGACATTGGTGAAAAGGTGTCAGGGCGTCATATGGAATTGAACAGAGGAGGATTGGATGAGTGGATAGGTAGGTCAGGTCACAATTTGAAAGAGTGAAATCATGTGGAAATAAATCTGACTTTATCCTATTTTCTCTTTGTAGACACTTGGGAAGTTGAAAGAAATCTGTACAGAAGCTGACATCAATATGTCTGTGGCCAGTCTGTCGTGGTTACTGCAACAGCAGAACGTCCGGTCTATCATTGTTGGGGCTCGTAACCCAGAACAAATTGAACAGAATGTTAATATTGTGAAATTGTCCCAGGTACGTACTTTCTTTATTGGTGGTCTTTTCTTTTCTTTTTCTCTGAAAGGCAGAATCAGATGAGTGTGTTCTGCAATGGTGTGTGTATAATTCTGTACAATTAATCAACAGCTAATTAAAGCTGTATAATTAAGTGTAGGCATGATTAAGGTAAGAAGTTTCGTTTTTAACCATATGGTTCCAGGTTCAGTCCCACTGTGCAACCAAATCCTTGTGAGTGGATTTGGTCTACAGAAACTGAAAGAAGCCCATTGAACATATATATCATTTATATATATATATATATATATATATATATATATATATCTCCTAATATAATAATGAGTGTAGTGTTTTTATATATTTGTGTGTGTGTGTGTTTGTGTGTATGTATGTATGTATGTATGTATATATATATATATTTGTCCAGAATCATGCTGGATGCAGAGGACAGAAACTAGTAATTCAGTGAAGGTGAAGTAGTGAGAGTAATAGCCTTGACTAAGAGGGAGTGGGAGAAAGGAAAGGGTGAAAAAAATCAACATTTCAATTTTGTGTTAGTGTATGTGTGTGCATGTACAAAGGAAGTATGTGAATGTTTGTATGTGTGGTTATTATGTGCCTTATTTTGTACCTTATTTATATATAAAATACTATAATTAGCTGTCATTATCAATGGCACGTGGTCAGCTAGTAATATGTATATAAAACTGTGTGTCTGTCTGCTACCATCTCTTGGCAACTGGTGTTGTGTTTATGTTCTTGTAAGTTAGCAGTTCGGCAAGAGACACTAATAGAATGAGTACCAAGCTTAAAAAACATAAGTACTGGGGTTGAGTCGTTTAACTAAAAATTTATTCAATACAGTGTTCCAGCTTGGCCACAGTCTAATGACTGAAACAAGTGAAAGATAAAGGATAAACAGTAAAACTGTACAGTCAATCAATTGCTAATTAAAACTGTATAATTGGGTACAGTTAATCATTAGATAATTAAAGCTGATTAATTGTAGGCAGTTAATAGCTAATTAATTCTATCTGAGATACTCTAATGGAGTTTAAATTTTTTCTGATCTCTCATGTTGAGCGAACTTAAATATTTTTTTAATCCCAAAAACCAGCCTTCTCTTCAGGACCGGAAAATAATCCCCCTCTACTTTTTCTCTACAGAACTCAAGTAAGACTTCCACTAGAATGTTGAGTATTGCTCATAGATCTGGGATAGTACTGCTGCTTTTCTTTACTTGCATGGATCAGATGATTTGTTGAAGCAGATTTTCTATGGTCAAATGTCTGCCTTTCCCATCGTCAACCTTTGTTTTCAAGCAAGGTAATATTTTTCCATGGCGCTTTCATGGACAGTTGGAAATTAATGACACTGCTTCTATGACAGTGACACCATTGTGCAGTGCCATCATGAAGAGACACACACTCATGTAATTTACACTCTGTCACTTTTCATGATGAGGGTTCCAGTTGATCTGATTAATGGAACAGCCTGCTCTTGAAAATAACTTGCAAGTGGCTGAACACTCTACAGACACATGTACTTTTAACATTGTTTGCAACCTTCTGTAAAACACATTTAGCCCTTGTGCTGTGAGGAAATATTACCTTGCTTGAAAACATGCATGTTGACAACAAGAGCGGCTGGCTGTAGAAAATCTGCCTCAATGCATTTCATCTAACCTGTACAAGCATAGAAAAGTGAGAAGAAAGCACGATGACGAGAGGATAAGATTACTCTTTTACTTCTTTCAGTCATTTAACTGTGGTCATGCTGGAGCACCACCTTTAGTCAAGCAAATCGACCCCAGGACTTATTCTTTGCATGCCTAGTACTTATTCTATCGGTCTCTTTTGCCAAACTGCTAAGTTATGGAGATGTAAACACACCAGCATCGGTTGTCAAGTGATGTTGGGGGGGGGGGTCAAACACAGACACACAAACATATACACACACACACACACATACATATATATATCATCATCATCGTTTAACGACCCGAGGCTATAGTAGAAGACACTTGCCCAAGCTGCCATGCAGTGGGACTGAACCCAGAACCATGTGGTTTGTAAGCAAGCTACTTACCACTCAGCCACTCCTATGCCTCTGGTAGTATCTGAATTCAAATCTCTAAGTGGACAAAACTAAATACTGCATTGGCATTAATACAGCCACTCTCTGATTACCATTCTTTTATTTCATTTGTTGTATGTTTATACATATGCAGGGGTGCTGAAAAAGTTCCTGGCTTTAAGGGTATCATAAGGCCCAACTTTCCAAGTTTTTACAGGGCTTAGAAAAATTGAAGGATTGCTGCAATGAATGTAGAATCTGAGTGGGGAATATGTTGAATACAATCATAATTAACTGATTCTCCTGTATTTTCTTTTACCCAAAGCCAAGAACTTTTCAGCCCCCCCCCGTGTTAATGTTTATTTTTATGCTTTGTCATAATAAAAACAAATTTACACGAATCTGAGGGGTTACCCTATACTGTTGTAAAGGATTAATTTATTCTTAAACAAGAATATTGCTGACAGTGACTTTGAAGTTTTGGCCAATTAAGCCATTGTCAGACTGCCAACAATATTCTTGTTGAAGAATAAACCTGCATATACGTGTATATGTTCCATACTGCAAGACACTTGTTCCTGTCTCCCACTCATAACATGGTATTCTACATTCCACCTAAGGTGAGAGCGGAGGCAGTCTTGTCTTGGAAGTTTCTTGGTGACCTCACTGGGTCCAGTGCCACACAAAATGCACCCAGCACACTCTAAGAAGTAGTTGGTAGCCCTTCTATGTCCCAATTTACACTGTGGCTTACCAGCTCCTGCTGAACCATCCAAGCTTGCTAACCAACCACATGGTTCTGGGTTCAGTCCTACTGCGTAGCACCTTGGGCAAGTGTCTGCACCTAAGCCTTGTAAGTGGATTTGGAAGCTTGTCGTATATATATATAATGTGTGTGTGTGGAGGCATAATGGTCCAGTGGTTAGGGCAGCGGACTCGCGGTTTCGATTCCCAGACTGGGCGTTGTGAGTGTTTATTGATCAAAAACACCTAAAGCTCCACGAGGCTCCGGCAGGGGGTGGTGGCGATCCCTGCTGTATTCTTTCGCCACAACTTTCTCTCACTCTTTCTTCTGTTGGCCTGCTCGCTTAGCCAGCGTTATTTGAAGGCTAAAACAATGTGAAGCGCATAGTGACCAGCGATGTGTAGCAACATCTGATAACCTGGTCAGTCATGTGATCACATGATATATGTGTGTGTATATGTGTCTGTGTTTGTCCCCCAAACATTGCTTGACAACTGATAGTGGTGTGTTTACATTCCTGTAAATTAGCAGTTCGGCAAAAGAGACTGATAGAATAAATACTAGGCTTACAAAGAATAAGTCCTGGGGTTGATTTGCTTGACTAAAGGTGGTGCTCCAGCATGGCCGCAGTCAAATGACTGAAACAAGTAAAAGAGTAAATTGTTATGATGATTATTTTTCTTTTTAAGTGTTAAGTTTGTTACATTTCTGTGCCATTACAGGATGTTTTGAAGAAGATGACTGAAGCTACTGATGATCTGAAGCAAGCTCTTGGCAAAACTCTTGATGCGTGGGTAACACCTGACCGTTGTGAGTAAACAAGAGCTCTGTGTTGTTGCACATTGCATTTATTGTGACTCTATCTCACCTGTGGAAAAATTGCTGAACGCTTTCAACCAACCTTGGTTCTATGATGTAACTGTGAATTGTTTATTTTTTAAATTAAGACCTTCCATAATAAGAATCTTTGTTTATTTCTTTGTATAAAATTATGCCACAAATATTGGGTTAATATAGAAATAAAAGCAAAAATCAGTCTTTTTTTTTTTCCTGAAGGTAAATACTTGCTTGTTTTCAAAATTAATAGAAATTTATGAGAACTGCATTTCAGTAGAAATATTCTCATGCAAAAGTTCAACTTACGATCTCATACCAAGTTAAGAAATTATTTTACTTTTGGGTGGTAGGTGGTACAGTTGATACTGTGGCAGTATTTACACTATATTCCTTTCTTTTATTTTATTTAGCTTAAATTCCACCAGGGTGGACTTATCCTCTAATCCTTCCCAATATCAATAAAGCACCAGTCTAGTTATAGAGTGGATTTAATAGACTAAACCAACCAACCATGACCCTTCCTTTGAAATTTGTGATTTCATTCCTAGGTCAAGAAATTGATTAATTGTAGAGAAAACCTTAAAATTTATCTCCATCCATCTTCAAATAAATTTAATGCAAGAAAATACTTTTCGACTTAGCAGACTTTCTCCTCCATTACTAAATTAACAAAGTTTAATTAACCAATTTAATAAACCAAGTTGTCTATTGCCACCCAGTAATACTTTTTTTTTCTTTTTAATTCAAAAATGTACTTTAATTAAAGTTCTTCTCTACAGCAACTGAAGGTGCTAAAAATTGTAATTATGAAATCATAATTTTTGATAAATAAATAAATAAAACATCGTCATTTAACTCCAGTTTTCACTAAACAAATTTGTAGACCTATGGTTGATGTTACAGCTGTGAAAATAAACCTTTTATTTTCAATTTGACCAGTGGATTACACAATCCAATCTATATGTAATTTAAAAAACGTTTAAGGAGTTTCAGCTGCTATTTCCTGCTGGTTTTTACTATTTCATGTCACAGCTTAATTTTGTGCTGACGATTGTTGATTTCGATTTTTTTTTTCTTTTTTGAGACAAAATGTAATCTGAAGATCAGACTGCTGTTTCTACTTTTTGAGACCTTATCCCCACTGATCAACTGGTATTTATTGTATTGACCCCAAAAGGTTGAGAGGCAAAGTTAACCCAGCAGCATTTGATCTCTGGATGAAAAGTCAAAGCATTTTGTTATGTGTGCTAACAGTTCAGCCAGCTCACTGCCTTTACTTTAATAATTCTGGAGGCACAAGGCCTGCAATTTTAGGGGAGGGTGCCAGTTGACTGTCTTTCATCCTTCCAGGGGTTGATGCAAAGTTAACCTTGGAGGCATTTGAATTCAGAATGCACAGCTGGACAAAATTGCTGTTAGGCATTTTGTCTGGTGTGCTAACCATTCTGCCAACCCATCACCTCTACTATAATAATCCTTTCTACAATAAGCAAAAGGCCTGAAATTTGGCGGGAGGGGAAGAATTGATTAGATTGACCCCCAGAGCTCAAATGGTGCTCGTTTTATTGACCCTGAAAGGATGAAAAGCAAAGTCAACCTTGGCAGAATTTGAACTGAATGTAATGATGGGTGAAATACCGCTATGCATTTCGTCCAGCATGCTAACAACTCTGCCAACTTGCCGCCTTTGCCTTTATTGTAATAATAATTCTACTATAAGTATAAAACCTGAAATTTTGATGGAAGGGGCTAGTTGATAGTATTGACTCCAAAAGGCAAAGTTGTCTTCTGCAACGTATTAATAATAACAACAAATATTAATAACAACAAAAAATAACGATAGAGAATGGTATTTAATTTCTGTTCAAAAATTTCTTAAAGTTACAATCTCATTTTTGTCAGAGAGAAGGACCACAATGAACATGGTGTCAATGAAATGGAAGGAGAGAGAAAAAAAAAAAACACTTTAAATAAAATGGATCACATTGCTGCTAATTCTAAACGAATAGACAAATAACGGGTTTGATCCAGTCACCAATGGATCAAACTAGATTCTAACAGAAAGTAATATAAATCCACAAAATAAATAAAACCTTAAAGAAAGCCATCTTTCCAGGGAAAACAGTGATTGTATATCAAAACAATAAAAAAAAATCCTTACTCAAATTTATCAAACAACCAATTAGAACTGAACCAGAGATGAAACCACAAATGAAGTCTAACACAAAAGCCTTTATGGGTGGGTTTTTTTTTTTTTTGGTTGAGGAAAGCATAAAAAATGTTACAAATGATTAGGGGAGGAAAAAAAATGTATATATATTTACATAATTTATAAATTTTCATTTTGTTTTATTTTTTCAATTTGAAATTAATGAAATTCAGTAAATTTCAGAAAGTAAATGCATGAGAAATCAACAAAAAAAAAATTACAATAATATAAAAGTCTAAACTGTATTAATGATTCAACTAAAATTACCTGAATTGGTTTTAAACATCCACACACACACACACACATTTACTTGTGCATAAGTCATACCCAGTTTTCCAGTTTAAATTAAATACAAAACAATGTGATTTATATAGGAGTAAATATTGTTTATGATGTTTTAATATTAAATTTTGATTCACATTTGAATAGCAATTTCAGTGGGAAAAAAAAGAAAAAAATTTGTTCGGTTCAAATATTTCATCCTTTGAAGTTTTCACAAATTGAAATATCAAATTGTCAAATGAAGGGGAACACCTCCACCCTACAAAATTATTTTTTTAAAATGTGAAACAAGGAAATGGGGGTTGGAAAAGAATAGCAAACAAAAATTCCATGTTATAGTTCTACCAGAAAATAGGAAATGATGTCGAAACAGGTACACATAGACACACGTATTTACTTAGCAATTTCACATTAAGCTCATCCATGGGTTCAGGCTATCAGACACAGTACTCCAAAGATTGTTTTATTCAAATACATACTCAAAACTATACAAATATCTAGAGTTTCTACATTTATACAAGAAGAATGGAGTGAATAAATCCTTCATTTCATTGATTTACTATCAATGAAATGAAGGACTGGTCCACTCCATTTGCCTTTGTTATAATTTTATATATATGACTGCATGGTAAGAAGTTTGCTTCTCAAACCACATGAGTGCAGGTTCACTCCCCCTGACTGGTACCTTTGGTGAGTGGATTTGGTAACCAAAAGAAATCTGTCAAGTGTGTGTGGCTGTCTTTGCACTTGTCCCCACCCCCCAACCTCTTGACAAATGACGTTGGTTAGTTTACGTCCCATAACTTAGTGGTTTGGCAAGAGAGGCCAACAGAATAAGTAGCAAGGCTTAAAAAAAAAACAAATTGGGATTGATTCATTCAATTAAAACCTTTCACTATTAGGAAGGGCATCCAACTGTAGAAACTCTGCCAGATCAGATTGGAACCTGGTGCAACAATCTGGTTCGCCAGTCCTCAGTCAAATCATCCAACCCATGATAACATGGAAAGCAGATGTTAAACGATGATGATGACGACTACAGCATAGCTGCAATCTAATGACTGAAACAACATACACACACACATGCACGGAGTTCAATTTCAATGAAAAAACAGAATATTCACTTAGAAACTCAGAATGAATAAGATGTGAATTACGAAAAAAAAAACCTATGTCATTAGTTAAACTGTTGGCATTTAAAAAAAATCCTAGAAGTAATATATCCCGGTAAAAGATTTGAAGCACTAGTGACAAATGTTTCCACAACAGAATTTTTATAGGGTTGTGTAATATATAACCAACACTTCCTCAGCAGTTGAAATTTAAGCCTTTTGTTACTGTATTTCTGTTGAGATGCTCTGTTTCTTTCAATTAATTTTCAATATAACAAAGAATTTAGTAAAATAACTTAGTTATCATTAAGCTAGTGTTCGGAACATAGATTGTAACTAAGCTTTGGAGGAAGATTTTAATTCAAAACTTATGAAAAACAAGACATTTGTACTACAGAGCCAGCGGCAGTTTCATCCAGGTTGGTACTGATGGGGTTAAATATATGTTAAAAACAGAAGAAAGCTATACAACATTTGATATTAAATGTTGTTGAAGAATATAGAGAATAAAAAACAAAATAAGTGAAAAATAAACATGTATTCTTCTCCAGCAATAACATTTGTAGACGTGAATGTTAAATGTAAATGAAGCGTTTCTGGCTGGACAATCATTTGTCCAGGAAAACGAAATAGCACCAGGTTAGTAGAATATGGTAGAGAGGACAGAATAGTTTCTTTGAGTGTCAAGCATGAGACAGAAAAAACAGTTTAGAATATATATATACATGTGTGTGTGTGTCTGAACAGACAAAAGAAAGTAGCATCCAATACGTTTGGTTAGAGTTACATGTATTTAATGACAGAGCCACATTAGTCAGATGTTCAGAGACACTGTGTCATACATCCATGAAGCTTTAAGGTAATGTAGAACTGAAACTGTTATAGCTATATCACAAAACAAGGTGAAGTAAAATAAAGTTCAGAATATATACAGAAACAATCTTCAGAGCAAAGAACATCAAGTAGAAACTTGGTGCGAGTTTTTAGAGGGAAAAGGGAAGTATTAAGAAACAAATTTTTTAATACAGGTATTGCAAGCTCTCGTAATACCATCTTTGATGTTCAGATATGATCTGTGAATCATACAGAAACCTACATAATACATCATATTAAATCTAACCTTTCCTTTTTCTGTGAGTGAAATACTTGTCAGTTTTCACTGAACTATGGAAGAAAAGGAATCCTGCAAAGAACTGTAAACTTTGCATCGAAAAATTTGAAAGGGATCTTTTCTAAAGAGTGAAAAGCTCAGAATTATCATTGCACCACTAAAGAAGAAGAAGAACCAAAAATGTTTTATTACACAGATGTTGTTCCATAAACTGAAAGCTCTTTTGTTTAACAACACAAAATGGCTTTCCTTCATTCTAAAAGGTGTTGTGAATCAACCCTACCCAAGGAAAGTTGAAAGAAACAGGTGACCTGGGCAGAATTGGAAAACAATGTAAACAAGAGCTAATAATACTGCAAAGTATTTAGGCTGATGCTTGTCCAAATCTGTCATATCCCTAACATTAAGGAAAGAGTTATGTCTACATATGAAGGGTTCTGGAATATACTTAAAAAGTTACTGTAGTATAACATCTACAGCTTATGTGGTCGCTGTTTAGCCATAGGCAGACATATTTATAATGTTCACATACATTTATAACCAACACCATTATGTTTTTCTTTTGACAAACATTTTGTGTGTGTGTTTAAGATAGTAGGTCGCATGTTTTGAAGGAGATTAAGTTGCTATTTCTAGCAGCTCAAATGACTATCTAGACCGATGGTTCTATACTCAACCTTTTTAATATCCAGGCCGGACCCAAACCTGGATTTTTTTTTAGGGGGCTGCACCAAAAAAAATATATATATATATGCATATCAATTAAAGGGAAATTTATTATATTTATAGAGAGAAGACTGTTGAGGGCCACCTGAAAGATGCTTGTGGGCTGCATATACAGCCCTGGGAGCTGCAGTTCAGAACTGCTGGCTGAGACACTCCCTTGATAGCTTCAGCTGTTGTTTATCCCCAGGTCACATCTGATCCAGCAGAAGGCCTCTAATGAAAGCATACTAGCCATGATTGCTTTGTTTTTAGGACTACATTATATTATGAGTTGTTTTTTCGAGATTTTGGGAGCTATTTCTAGCACATAGAGGTTCCTTGTCTCTACAATTTATGTTTTTTGGCAAACAGCGAACAAAAACATGACCTTAAGGTTGACAAAAAGGGAAGGTTAAAGAAGACATAGTCATTGTAATGGACTAAATTTCAAAACTGGTCAACAATGAAATTGAACTGCATAACTTTACTAACATCAGGAGAAGTATTTGATGGTGATGATGATGGTGATGAAGATGAAGATGAGATGCAATCTTCTAATCCAAAAAGCTGAAGCAATCCCAAACTATTTGAACAACATAAACATTACAAAAAGATCATTAAAAACCATCCCTAAGAAAACAAGACATTATAACTCCAGACACCGAGACGGCAGCACACACCACATCG
>NC_043006.1:65928149-65930649 GCF_006345805.1 Octopus sinensis
AGCTGTGAAGTATTGCCAATGTATGACATCAAAACGATTCTTTGGCTTGAATGGCTCTGGCACACCTGAAAAACAAATTAAATAAAAAGAAAATATTCAATTCAATTAAACAATAGCAGCAGTAGTAGTAGTAATGGTAAAAATAGTAGTATTTATTTCTCCTAGTTTTTATGGTACATTATTGTGAACAATAGTGTTAGCAATCAAATTCCTTGGAAACCTTTCACCGAGTGGGTCACAGTATTTAATAACAACAGCAGAAGCTGCAGGGAAAACATCTGTGCAGCTCAGCTTAAACTCATTTTTTTTTTATATATATACCCAGCCCTTTTCCCCATTTTTTTAGGAGAGGGTAGTCACAAGACACACACCAGGCATTCCATTCATCTCCCATCTCAGAAAGAGGAGCCCTATTCTATGCTTGGGTCAAGGCATAGAATGCAACCCACTGAAAGGAAAAAAGGTAAAGTTGACCTTGGCAGAATTTGAACTCAGAATGTGCAGATGGACGAAATACCGCTAAGCATTTTACCCGGTGTGCAAACAATTCTGCCAGCTCACTGCCTTCAATAATAATAATATTTTCTACTCTAGGCACAAGGCCTGAAATTTGGAGGGAAGGGACTAGTCGATTACATCAACCCCAGTGTTTCACTGGTACTTATTTAATCAACCCCGAAAGGATGAAAAGCAAAGTCAACCTCAGCGGAATCTGAACTCAGAACATAATGGTAGACGAAATACTGCTAAGCATTTAGCCTAGCATGCTAACGATTCTGCCAGCTCGCTGCCTTAATAATAATAATAACAACAATGATAACTATGTCTTTTTTGCCCCTTTTTTCTGAAATTAAAAATAAACATAGAGGACAAATATATCTTTGGAAAAATATTGAGAAATTCTTCATATATAGTCTTGGAAAGAGAGATAACCAAAAAGTAGGGACTGGAAACAGAAATAACCTGCATATTAACACATGAGAACAGCATCACAAAGCACTACACACACACACACACAAACACTACATAGAATAGTTTGGGACTTAGAACATATGGAAAATAGCACCAGTAGGTATTGTGCAGATATTATGTAGAGTCCTTTCATCATCACCATTTAAAGTCCACTGTGCCATTCTTGCATGGGTCAGGTAGAACTTGTTGAGGCAGATTTTTTGCAGCTAGACAAAGTCATTCCTATCACCAGCCTTTATCTGCTTCCAAGCAAGGAAATGTCTCCCCCATGGCCAGACATGTGTTTGCAGAATATTGGAAATGACATTGCACGTTTGGCAGTGACACTCCTTTACAACAATCATGCAAGGAGACACAAACACACACATATATACACATGTATACACCTGATGGGCTTCTTTGAGTTTCTACTGACCATATCCGCTTATAAGGCTTTGGTCAGCCTGGGGCTATAGCGAAAACACTTATCTAAGGTGTCCTGCAATGGAACTGATCCGAAAACCATGTGGTTGGGAAGCAAGCTATGCCAAATCCTATAAGCCATGCCTGCACCACAAAAGGATAAAATAAAAAATAAAATCCTAAGACAACACATAACCAAGCCACAGATAGCTGCATGTTGTGGAAGCATACAATGAGACAACAACAACGACAAAAGCATTGCAGGAGGAAAGGGAGGAGGAAGAGGAGAAAAAAGAAGAGCAGCAAGTCACAACCAAATCCAAACTTTGTTTTGAGTCTTCTATGTCTTGATTTATGTACAAAACAGAATATCATTGTGATCTCACAAAAGAAAAACCCCAAAAAACAAACAAACAAACAAACTAACAATTAAAAATAGAACAACAACGACCATGACCAACAACACAAAGAATGTCTACTGGCTTAGAAATTAATAAGAAATACCTTGAAGTTAGTTTAATGTGAACCATGAAATGAAATGCAAGAAGTTCATAAGTGTTGGGTCTTCTTTGCTCTTATTTACCTCTTATTTAAAAAACAACAAAACCCTGATTGCTTTTGGTCTTGATTATTACCTCTGCCTTAGTGAAGGCAGAGGTACTGTTTTCTGTCATGTTTGTTTGTCTGTGGACAGGATGTCTCAAGAACTGCAGGATATATTCAGATGAAACTTTCAGGGATGTTTGGCCTCGTGACTGGCACAAACTGATTAGATTTTGGGATTGATCCGATATGGGATGAGGATTCTGGATTATTTTTCCTGTTTTTTACTTAATTTTTCAAAGTGATTGGAATCATTTTTAGTATTTTCGTTTGACAGCAGCTGAGTTTATTTCAGATACTCTCATTCTAAAAATCATCTTTGGCTAATCGTTGAGAGGACATTGGTGTTGCCTTGGTGGAGGTTTGCGCTCTCTGAGTGCTCTTGTTGAGAATATAGTATGAAATATGAGGCAATGACAGACCAATGAGGAATACTTAGCTGTGTTGAGGGTTTAAGAGGGGGAGGGCCACATAGCACAGTGGTTAAGGTAATAAAACATATACATACAAATTATAAAAATAA